>NW_020954587.1:4019431-4118166 GCF_900497805.2 Vombatus ursinus | reverse complement strand
GGAAGGAAGGAAGGAAGGAAGGAAGGAAGGAAGGAAGGAAGGAAGGATTAACCTAGAAATGGGCAGCTTTGCTATCACTTGAAACTTGGATATTTCAGACTGGACTCCAGAAAACTTTCTTGCCAGGCTACAAGTTCACTTCCTGTCTTCCCTGCTTCAGTCAAAGTCACTTACTTCTTGTAGAACATAGTTAGAGAGTAGGTGTGAAGGTGAGCGTGTGGTTAGTATGACATGTCTCCCTCCAGTTGCAAAAATTCCCTAACTGGCTCTTCAACTCACAAATGCTCAGCACCTTGATTCAGATCAACTGTCCCAAAATTTGCATATTGTTACATGAAATCAAATTGCTTAGATCAACATTGCTGATAAATTTTCAGGATCTACCAGCCTTTCCATACATGTAAATTTATCACCAACTTTCAATCTCCCACAGACTTTCTTGGTCACTCCAATTCATTTATGTATGTATGAATGTATGCATGTATACTAGATATATGTGTATATATATGTATAATATATATGTGTATATATAATGTATATATGTGTATAAATATAGTTGTGTATATAATGTATATGTATATATAATATGAGTATAATGTATATGGGCATGTGATGTATATGTATGTATGTGTATATAATGTACATTTGTATATATGTGTGGGTATTAGTATATACGTGTGTATATAATGTATGTGTATCTATAATGTATATATTTGTGTAATGTATATGTGTATATAATATGTGTGTGTGTATAATGTGTGGGAATTCACATGCGTGTGTATAATGTATGTATGTATATAATGTATGTGTATCTATAATATGTGTGCATGTAATGTATATGTATATATAATGTGTATCTGTATATAATAAACACATGTGTGTATAATGCATGGGTATTCATATATATGTGTGTATATAATGCATGCGTGTATATAATGCATGTGTGTATATAATGTATATATTTGTATGATGTATATGTGTATATAATGTATGTGTGTGATGTATATATATTATGTGTATGTGATATGCATGTGTTTGTATGCACGTATATGTGAGAACGCAGAATATGTATTTTTATATATACATGCAAATATATTCATACATATATTTATGGACACATGTTACATTTCATACAGTAACAGCTCATTTAGTAGACAGTGCCAGGCCTGGAATCAGAAAACTCTAAACTCAAATCCTACCTCAGATACTTACTAGCTGTGACCCTGGGCAGGTCACTAAACCTCTCTTAGGTCCAATTTTCTTATCACTAAAATGGGGTAACAATAGCAACCCTATCTCCCAACTTGTTGTGGAGATCAAATGAGATAATACTTGTAAAGTCCTTTGTGAACCTTAAAGCTATTATTGTTATTATTATTAATTGTGATGGTGATGATGATGATGATAAAAAAAAACCTCATCTCTTGGATAATAATCCAAAGGTGAAAAAAATAAAGAAAGGACCTCTGAATAAAAACACAAGACATGGGGTCCTGGTATTATAGCTTATTCGCTCTGCTCCTGGGAGAGACCCTCAGTACCTCATTGTTATTAAGCTCTTGCTTTAGACAGAATTCTCTCCAGATTCGTGGTCTAGGTCTAGGCCTATAGCACCTTAGAAGTCATACATTAAAAAAGATTCGGGGCTGGGATGGGGAGACAGGACTGCTAATGATCATTGATATTTCTACAGCACTTAAAGGTTTTCAAATGCTTACCTCAGCACAGTTCTGCAAGAGCACCCTCATTTTATAGATGAGGAAACTGAAGCTTAGAGGGACACTTAGAGGGACATGGAGCCCTCTCTGAGGTATAGAAGCCAAGGATCTGAATTTGGGTTTCTTGATCTTTTATCTAGTGCTCTTTCTAGCATGGCGGCATACTTCTCCCCCTGCCAATATTGCCTTCCTAAGGCAGGCATTCTGGGTTCTAGAAAGGGATGTGCTAGAGCCAGCTCTAATGGAAAATCAATTGCTAAATTTCTAGTGTGAACATGTATGCCTCAGAAATCAGCAAATGCTACAAATCAAAGCTTAATTTATTGATTTTTTTCTATTTGTCTGGACTTTTAAAAAATGTGTTAATAATGTAGATTAAATTTTAAAGTATGTATGCATATAATTTTTTTTTTCTTTTCTGGAGAGCCTTGTTGTTAAACACACCCCTGGTTCTAGGACACCAGGTAGTTTTGGTTTTATTCATTTTTTTAATCCTGTCTTAACCTTAGTATAAACAGTGCTTCACAGAATTTAATTTTTAATTTTAATTTTCTAAATGAAATGTTTCTGGAAGCTAGATGCAGAAACACATGACATTCATGGTGAGAAGAAAGTAAAAGTATGGTATAGCAAAAACTGCTGGAGTTGGGACTAGCAGAGTCTTGGAATTAAATCTTATCTCTGACACCGGCTGTGTGACCCTGGTAAAGTCATTTGACCTCTATAAGCCTCAAATTCCTCATTTGAGAAGTGGGGAACAATATTTGTACTAATGACTTCAGACTGCAATTACAAGAACATGCTTCAGGTGTTAGGTAGATTAGAACCCACATCTCCCAACCTTATACAAGAAAGATCGGTCAATATGGTTACTCTGTGAGGTTGGTTTCGGGTCTCATACTATGAAATGACCTATAGACTCACTGAACCATATACACCTACACACGTCTTTTCTTGATCCAGCCTTTCCATTTTTCTTCCCAATGTATCTAGTTAAATTTCACAGATAAAATGGATAGACAGACAGATAATAGATAAAAAACAAACTTTTAATATAACACCACTTTGGTGTATCAGAGAATGGTGAAGATGGTATATAGGCTAATTCTGTCTCACCTAAACAGATAGCATTCATATGTCTTCCAGCACCTAAAAAGTTACTTCTAACCTATTCCAACTTCTCCTAGTCAGAGACTGAGACTCTTTCTGGAGTCAAACTGAAAAGTCCAAAATATTCATTCTGCCTTATATGCCACATGAAGCTACATGGAAGGACAGGTCTTATTGTCCATGCATCAGTGAGATGGCTTTAACTCCAGGAACTGGACATCCTGCACAGATACCAGATACCACAAACACAAGCTCCTTGTGGACACTCACTGACCATTCATTGTAATTTAGGGTTAACATTTTAATTGCATATCTTAAATTTAATTTCCTTTTTTTCTCACAAAAATGTGACCTGGACAGGCAGGGTGATTGTCAGGCAGAGGCTTGCCATCTTGTTGTTATCATTTCATGATGGGAGCCTCACTAATTAAACCATAAAGATAAAGCCTTCCTCAGAGCCCAACAGGGTGAAAATTCTCTAGTGGTTGGAGAGTGGACAATACAACCAATCGGAATGAAATTGGACTTGCCTATCTTTTTTGTTTGTTTGTTTCCCTTGATGGCATTGCCACAGAGGCTATTTGTGTCCAAATAACTCATTTCCACTGGCAAGTTGTTTTAGATAGCGATGATTCTGTCATCAATTCAAGTTCAGTCAATTCATTCCCCTCCTAGTTTCAAGTCAGCAAAGCCTTCTTCTTTGAATGAGTTAGCTCTCCCTCTTTTCTTCCATAGTTCTATATTTAAAATATTCTGATACAGCTAATTTTAAGGAGAAGCTTCTTATATATCCATGAGCTCCATTAGGTTGTGGGTAAAGAAGCTTTCTAAGCTACTGGTTCCTTCTTGTTTATTTTCTCTTGACTACAAACTTAACATCCATCAAGCACGCACCTACTAGTTCTTCATTTAAAAGGTTAATCAATGTATTTCATACAGGATAAAATGTACATAATGGGCTCTTCAAAGTACCTTAGTACTTGCAGTGATATTTAGGGGGTCATCAGTCAGATATCTTGCCTACAGTAAAGTGAATATGCATTCAAGATGGAATTCGTTATTTTCCTTCAAGAGATGAAGATGCCATCCTCCTTAGGAAGTCTCGGTGTATTGTAATGGAATGAATAGTGGATTAGATGACAGAAGACTCAGGTTCTAGTCCTCTCTCTACTGCTTACTATGTAACATTGGGCAACTCACTCTAAGCCTCAGTTTCCTTCTCTGTAAAAAAAGACAATTATATTTACCCTATAAAATGGGGGTGGGAAGTAACAAACAAACATTTATTAAATGCAAGGCACTATGCTAAGTGCTTTCTAAATAATACTCCTTTGAGTCTTACAGCTCTGGGAGATAAAGGTTATTATCATCTTCATTTATGATTGAGAAAATAACAGCATACAGAGATTAAGTGACTTGTCCAGGGTCACACAGCTAGTAAGTGTGTGAAGCCTTATTGGAACTCAGGAATTCCTGATGCTAGGTCCTGAATTCTATCCACTTCACCACCTAGAGAAGAGGTGTCAGAAACCTGGCCCACGCAGCTCTCCCCAGGGCAGAGGGAACCAGATTATAACCTAATTGTGAAATATTTAACAAAAGAAATAAAAATACAATAAAACATAGATTGTATTAATATGTGGGTTTCTAAGTCAATATGTGGCCCATGGGGTCCTTATTATGATTTAGTGGGGCTTTTTCAATTTGAGTCTGATATCACTGACTTAGAAGATCAATTGAGTTAGTGGAAGTGAAAGTATTTTTAAGAAAAAAGCACCATGCAAATAAACATAAGGCAATGGTAGTTCTGGAAAGAACTCATCCCAACATGTCACCACTTAGTGATGGTGAACTTTATTGCTAGTTCTGTTTTTAAGCCTAATATTCAAGGCTGCTTAAAATAAAGCCCCCACCTATCTCTCCAGCTTTATTATCCCTCCACAGATACACAGAACAACTTTCAACATGCCCCTCATAAAAAAAAAATCTCTTCCTCTACAGATAATCCCTGGTTAACAAATAACCAACTAGTCTGTATGAACCTTTCCACTCTTGGCAG
The DNA here is from genome assembly GCF_900497805.2 of Vombatus ursinus. Classification (NCBI taxonomy): domain Eukaryota; kingdom Metazoa; phylum Chordata; class Mammalia; order Diprotodontia; family Vombatidae; genus Vombatus; species Vombatus ursinus. The sequence goes on along the minus strand of NW_020954587.1, from coordinate 4,113,279 downwards.
AGGCAACCATCCCTTTTTCTGAAATATATATAACAAATGAGTAGCATGGCTATAGAGAGGTAGCTCCCCTCTGGAAAATGGAGTGTTGGTCCCCAAAAGCATCTGACACTCCCACCATAAGCCCATCTTGAGATGTTGACAATCTAAGGAGATGGCTACCATGCTCATCACGGACGTCTTTCGATGGAACTTGAAATCAGATTTCCCTAATACAAATAATTGAAATAGTATATATATACTACTACAGCCAATTTACCTATATTTGTAAATGCCCTAAAGATACCATGGATGGACAATTAACTTGGCCCAGAGTTGAATAGGAGAGCATACTGATTTACCTTTGGGAAATTGCTTAGTGCTTTAACAAGCTCAGCCTTCTCCCTGAAACAAAGGCCCCCAGTTTTAACATCAGTGTTTTTCCAGTGTTCCTATATGGCTATGAATCATGGATTACAAGCCTCTAAAGAATAAAAAATTTAAAAAAAAGAATAAAAATTAAGGGTAATCCAAAGTGTAATGGAGAGATTTGTGGTAAGGGGTATGAGTGAACTATAATATATTGCCAACAAAAAATGGAGCAGGTGAACCGGAATAAAGAGAATCATCAGAGAAATTATGTGACCAGAAAAGGACATAAGCCTTTTTCATATATTGAGAATTAAGGATAACACTGGAAAGTCTACCTGCCCTGTTAGTGCCCATGAAATGTCAAGAAATATAAAGAAAGATCACCAACACCAACAACATGGGGTTGACTCCCTGTGGAAGATTTATGATAGGAAATGAACAAGCATCATTGGATTAAGAAGCATATAGATAGAACACTCTACTAGTGCTCTATCAGGAAGACCTGAGTTCAAATCTTGCCTCAAGCTATGTGACCATGGGAAAGTCATTTAACTTCTGTGTGCCTCAGTTCCCTCATTTGTAAAGTGAGGAGACTGCATTTGATGACCTGTAAGGTTCCTTCCAACTCAAAGTTTTTGATGCTGTGATTATGCGAAGGAAATGTCCACAACAATGAGATCATGGATTCATCAAAGTATTGAAGAAATTCCATTTGTACCATTCTCCAGGTCTATCATGAACCTTTTATGTCCTGGCCTGAAAAATGAACCCCCTTTTATAAGACTTCTGTTGGAAAATGCATCCCAGATTCCAAGAAAACCCTGTAATTCATCTTATACAATACTGCCAAATTAATTTCTCTACGACACAACTCCAATTGTGTCACTCCCCTACTCAAAAATTTTGACCGGCTCACCGTTTCCTATCAAATTAAGCCTCAAACTTCCCAGTTAAATATCCAAAGCCCTCCACAATATGACCCTCATCCTATCTTGCCAGCTTTATCTCCCTATTTGCATGGTACAATATAGACAAGCTGGTTAACTCTCTGTACCCAAATTATGTCTATATTTTCCCATGTCCACAGTAGAGAACAGAATTATACATGCTATTCCTTCTTCCTAAAATACTCTTCCCTATATATTTCTATCAAAATCTTACTGATCTTAAAATGAAACTTTAAATGCTAACTCTTTCACACTGTGAAAAGAAAATATATTGCATTTAAATCTGAAGACCCAGGGATTCAAATCCTGGCTAGATCACAATTCAGGTGATATTAGACAATTTATGTCACCTCTTGTCATCTCAGTTTTTTTTATCTGTAAAAAGTGATTGGGGGGACAGAAGTTGGACTAGTCTATCTCTAAAGATCCTTTCAAGTCTAATTTAATGATGCCATAAACCTCATCTGATCTTTTCATTCAGTTTCTCCTTTTTCCAAATTCCCATAATATTTTGTACTCCACTGTGGTATTGATTACAGCCTACCCTATCCTCATATCATATTATGTCCATCTTATTTTAACAACTTAATTATAGACTCTTTGAGGGTACGAAGGTATCCCCCATAAGCATTTACCTCAGTACTTTGCATATAATCTTCACTCAAATATTTTTAATCAATCTGCAAATAGATTGTATTCCAAAATAGAAGCAACAAACTGAATGCTACAACTGAATTCCACCCAGAGAATCCAGCTTCCTGAAGTATGCATGACTCAGAAAGAAATTGAATTCTAGAAGCCCTGAGTTCTGAACACAAACTGTACTTGAATGAATTATTCCATGATTTCCCTTATACCTTAAATGCAAAAAGACAAATCAAATAAAGCTTGGAAAGCTGACAGAGGTCATTGAAGGTGTGGTTTTGTTATCTTTTTGAAGCATATCCAAGGAGCATTGGAGGTTTATTGGATCATTGACTAGAGCAGGATTACCTCTCCTGAAACCCGGTATGGTTTCTCATGCTTGTCACTGGTCCACAGAATAACTTTTTTTCTATAGATCAAGTATAGGAGGATGATGAGGAAAATCTTTATTTCTCTCTTTTCATCTTTTTTTCCCATCTCTCTCCTCTCTACAGAGCTGCCAAACTGATATTCCTAAAACACAGGTGACAATGTTACTCCCCTGCTCAAAATCTACAGTGGCTCCCCGTTACCCCTAGTATAAAAAGCAAACTTCAGGGCAGCTAGGTGGCACAGTGGATAGAACACTGGCCCTGGAGTTATGAAGACATGAGTTCAAATCTGGCCTCAGACACTTAGTAGCCATGTGACCCTGGACAAGTCACTTAACCTTGAATGCCTCCCCAAAAAATATTCCTTTTTATAAGAGATAGTTCTCTGAGAGTGGGAAAAAAAAGATTGAGAAATTTAGGTGATATAAAAACTAAAGCGATCATTGAAAAAAAAATTTTAAATTATTCCCCTCTACTTTATATATGTGTTCAGGCAGAATTCTTTGAGATGGGTGACCGATGAGCTATCTCTCTGTTGTGATGGCCCTCTTAGGACTTGAGAGTATATATTGCATGAAGTTGGCATATATACATATATATATATATATATACATACACACACATATGTATATATATACTTATATTGTTCTTTTTTGTTCTTGTCTTATCCTTTCCTCCTAAATTATAAGCTCACTGAGGGCAGGGACTGGATCTTAGTCATCTTTTTATTCTTTGTATTTCAACAGAGCCATGCACATATGAGTTACTTGATAAATGTATGTGGAATTATACTCCATTATCCTTTGTCATCTAAAGCACCAGAAACGTTGGTTTTCCTTGTTCTTTAGGTTTTTTTTTCTAGACTTGCTTTCTTTAAGATGATGTTTATAGCAGATTGTCTGGCAATTTTGAGAAATTTGCTTTTTGCTTGGGAGTGCCATGAAATTTTAAAAATAAACCTAATCCTAGCTTCCTAATGTAGCTGTGTAAGGAAGTTCTATTCCAAATATTTCAGTCCTTGCTTTAAAATGAACAACTTCATTTCAGTTTTTCCTTAAAGTTATACCACAGACACCAGATTAGCATCCTAGCTAAGATGGAAAAGCCAAAGTTTTGTCTCAGGTGCCAAAAATAAGGGGGAGACACTTCCACACAGTAGCAGTTCAGAAACTGGGACGCAAACTTTAGTTTAAATAAGAACCTTAAGAGACACCAAAATGTAAGTAACAAAAGTCAAAAGTTAGAAGACAACCATCAGCTGCATATTTTTTTAATGGAGCCTCATTTTTTAAATGATTTTCAAAAAATTACAAGCAAATTAACTTTTTTTAATGAAGAAATGAAATTAGTTTACATAGGAAACTAACAGAAGATGCTAATTCTAATTTTAACATCTAAGTGCTTTCTCATGAACACAGTTGGAATATAGGCTTCTTAAATACATTTAATATATAATTATGCATAATTATATACATATGTGCTGTCTCCCCTGTTAGAATCTAAATTCATTGAAGGTAGAAATGTTTCACTTTTATCTTTGTAGCCCCAGCACTTATCACAGTGCTTGTCACAAAGTAGGTCTCTGATAAATGCTTGTTGATTAATTTGTTTCTCTAGTACATATGTCTTGTATTTGGTTTTTTTTTTTGTTGGGTTTTTTTTTTGGTACATATGCATAGTGCATTGAACATGGTAGTCATTTAACAAAATGTTTGTTGGATTAAATTGAAGATAATAAATAACATTTTGATATGCTTAGAAATGCCAACTTAGAACAATGACATAAAAGGACTTTTTTTTTTTTTGGTGAGGCAATTGGGGTTAAGGGAATTGCCCAGGGTCACACAGCTAGTTAAGTATCACGTGTCTGAGGCCAGATTTGAACTAAGGTCCTCCTGACTCCCAGGTCAGAGTTCTTTCCACTCACCACCTAGCTGCCCCATAAAAGGCTATTATTAAAGATAACAGTTATCCCTTCCACATCGTGACTTTCCCCATCAAGGTTTCGATATATTGCAGGTCAGCATAAGAAATTAAATGGGAATTTTGGAGGCAGTTTTGTGGAAGCTGCAGATGACACAGAAAAAGTTTAGAAACTCAGAAGTGCACACATATTTTATCTTTTAATACCATAATAATTCAGGCTTCTTTTCTGGTACGAAGGCAGGGCCAAAAAATTTTATGTGAATTTTCCAGACTGTAGAGGTACCGTACCCCCAACCCTCACGATGTGGAAGGGATAAATGTATTAGCTTTTGACCCAAACTGGAAATTCAATTTCAGAAATTAAGGATTTCCAGAATATCTGAGTTTTGAATCATATACAGATAATAGAAGACAGGTTTGGACCTAAGCTACCTTTGCATCTATTAGAGTTTCAGATATTTTTTCCCCCTAAGGTGATTCTGGGAAGGTTTTAGGTTAGAAATACTTGTTAAATGCCATTATTATTAAGAATTATTTCAAACCTTACAAGTATTGTAATAACCTATTTGGCTTAGAACAACTTGATAAAGATTTAGTATTTCCATTTTATATCAGTATTTTAGTTGTATTTATTACCCACTGTTGTTACTGTTAAGCATTCATGTTAACACTTTAATATTTATGAATTGTTCAAGCATTCTATGCAAGTTAATTCTCATGAGAGATTTTTGAAGTTAGCTAGTATTGTTTAAAATGAAAGAAATTACTTTATGAAGAAAGCAGGCATGTGTGGACTTCACTTGGAAACACACATCACTTTAATTGGAAGCCTTACAATGAGCCAAGTGAGTGAGATCTGTAACAAAAGTACTTCCAACTATATAGCAGGCTTCCTCTATGAAGGGACGAAGATTGTTCCCTCCTAGAATCCATTTTTTTCTAGTAATAGAAAACCAGGAATTCCCTCCTTCTTACCCCTTCAAAATACCACCTTATCACTTTTTATTTATCTCTTCTAGACATGGTACCTCCCATAGAGGTCTCCATACTGGTAAGGTTGACGTTCAGTCATTTTCATTCATGTCTGACTCTTCATGACCCCACTTGGGATTTTCTTGGCAAAGGTACTGGAGTGGTTTGTCATTTCCTTCTCCAGCTCATTTTACAGAAGAAGAAACTGAGGCAAACAGGGTTAAGTGACTTGCCCAGAGTTACACAGCTAGTAAAATATCTGAGGTCAGATTTGAACACAGGAAGATGAGGCTTCCTGACTCCAGGACTGGCACTCTATCCACTTCAACACCTAGCTGCCCTACTAGCATGGTAGTGCCTGCAAAAAAATTCCTTGTTTAAGTGAATTATTTAACATCCTAAAATCATGTATTAAAAAGTGGGATATGCTTATGTTCAATTTTGAAAATACATTAACCCCTTCTAGGTTAGAGGTTCTTAGCTTGGTGTCCACATTATCCTCAAGGGTTCTATGGATAGATCTTAGTGGGTCCCGGAATTTGAAGTTATCACTATTTTGATAACTATTTCATTATTATTGATTTCCCTTATAATTCTATGTGTTTCATTTTATGTGCTTAAAATGTTATTGTGAGAAGTGGTCCCCTAGGTTTTACCAGACTCTCCATGACGCAAAAATTTTAAGGAACCAGCCCAAGATGATGTATTTCTCAGCAAGAATAAATCAATTGTATAGTGGACTTGGTTTCAGAAGTTTTACTATTGTTATTCAGTCATGTCTGACTTCTTGTGACCCCACTTGGGATTTTCTTGGCAACCGTACTAGAGTGGTTTGCATGTCCTTCTCCAGCTAATTTTACAGATGAGGAAACTGAGGCAAACAGGGTGAAGTGACTTGCCCAGGGTCACACAGGTAGTAAGTGTCTGAGGTCAGATTTGAACTCAGGAAGATAAGTCTTCTGACTCCAGGCCTGGCACTGTATCCACTGTGCCACCTAACTGCCCACTGTAAATCTCAAAGAGTCATAAAAATGTGAGCTATTAGATTATCATCATCTACCAGCAGAAAATACTTTGCTGTATGAATGGAACCCTGAATTTCTTGATTAACAGGGATAAAAGGTCAACTTTAAACATTGAAGAAAGTCTTTTGTGCACCCTGACTCATAATTTTTAAATACCATCTGAAAAGTAAAAATACACTATGTCCTCTTGAGTTAGACTCCAAAGATAACATTCCAAAGTATGTTAAGATCTCCAAATTTGGAAAGTAGTGACGTCCAGAATTAGTACAGATGATTTTATCATACAAAAAGATGAAATGCTATGATTCTGTCAATGATTTAGAGAATTAGAGGAATGAATTAGAATGTACAGGGAAAAAAGTTTTTATAGTGATTATAAACAATGGAGTTTATGATGGATTGAACTGTGGATGGTAAGAATCATTTCTATTAATTTGTGGGTTTATTGCCTCTAATCATTGGAGTCTTTGGGTTTATTGAACATTATACTACTAGGCTCCTGTACATTGTTTATCTCATCTGGTATGGCCCTGTATCCTGCTGTGACTACAGCTGCTTACATGCTACACCTTCAGTTTACTCTGGCTTGCCTCCAATCAGAGTCTTTACAAGACTGGCAGTCTTCTTGTGTAGTCCAAGAATGAATAGAGGAGTTTATAGCCATTTTTTGTTTGTTTTCTTGATCAAATTTCTTTCTAGTGTGTTGGAGGCAATTGGGGTTAAGTGACTTGCCCAGGGTCACACGGGTATTAAGTGTCTGAGTCCAGATTTGAACTCAGGTCCTTCTGACTCCAGGGCTAGTGCTCTATTCCCTGGGCCACCTAGCTGTCCCTCTGGTGTGTTTTTAAAGTTTTATAGAAATAGTTACGGATGATCTTGGCTCCTCTATATCCTATCATTTGACTGGCCATCTTAGCCCAAAGTCCAATAAATGCTTCTTGATCGATTACAGGACTAAATGTAGATTCCTGAACCTAGCATTTGACCACAATCTAGATCTAACCAAATTTTCCAACCTGATTTCATTAAACTACTCTTCATGCATTCTATGTTCCACCCAAACTGGACCATCTGTTCCTAGCTCATTATTTATTCTTTCATTGCCATACATCCATGGCAGTTATATCAAGAACATTCTTCTTTTTCACCTAATGAAATTCTTTTTAACCTTTGTAGGGTGTGTGTGCCTGTGTGTGCCTGTGTGTGTGTGTGTGTGTGTGTGTGTGTGTGTGTGTGTGTGTTGCCCATGTAGGTTATGTGTGTTTACATGGATCTATCTAGATCGAGCTCACAGGTCAGTTTGATTAGATATCTCTAAAGTGTCCTCTGCCTACTTTTCTCCCAGGGAAACTGATTCCTATTAGGATGTAAAGCAGGAGATTGGCACCAAAGGCTGGACACTCCTCTCAGTGAAAGGCAGTACTGGGATAATTTTATATCTATCTAGCCACCCATCCCCACATCACTCAATGTTGTTAGTTTACTAGGGGAAATAATGTTTAGGTTCAAGCTGAGCCCCTGACTGCTATCCCTTAACAAGGAAGGAGTACCCCTAGGTTTTATATCCAAAGCTTGACTGCCTTTCCCACCAAACACCTGTTCCACAAAGAACACATGTAGCAAATAGCAAATAAACTTATTTATCCAAGCCTATAGCAAATAGAAATCAGAGGAGGTCTATAGATGAGACTTCCCAGACAATATAAAGAGAGAATGACCTTTCCTGCTTGAAAGGAGAGAAACCTACATCTCACCGAAGGGGAAATTCCCTAAAGTCTCTAGGGAAACAAGGTGGGAGATAGGGACTCGATAGAGGTATGGGCTCATCTATGTATTGGCTTTGTCTCAGAGTCCTTCTCTCCCTTCAGGGATCTCCCTGAAGAGAATCTGGAATTTTTCCTGAATCTGTAACCCAGACTAGGATCTCTCTTCTTTCCATCTCTCAACAACTCTGTCATGCAGGTGAGGAACACTGAGTAATTGATCTCCACCAATAAGACTATCATGCAACTGGTCTTTGAGCCCCTAGTTATGCCTTTAAGATCTAGCTCAGCTTTTATCTCCTCTCTGAAAACTTCTCTTATTCCCCTTGACAAAACTGATCTTCCCCTCCTCAAATTTTCTTAAAGTACTTTCCCTGAATATTTCCACTGCTCTGAATCACATGCTACCATACTAATTTGGGAGGATCTTTCCTCTGTTTTAGAGTACAAACTCTCCTTGAAAAGAAGAACTATGTCATTTAAAAAAATTCTTTGCATCCCTAATACCTGGGGAAGTGCACATAATAGGCACTTCTGAAGTTGACAAAGTCCACCTTTTCCGTGAAGCCTTCCCAGGCTAAAAAAGAAAAATGGTGATCTCCAATCATTCTTTTTTTCTGGTATGGAATTTCCATGACTCCTTTATTCCCCCCCCATACAAAATACATGCACTTATTTTGCAATGTATGTCATTCAAATGTTATCCATACCCGATAGTTTTCTAGATTCTATCTAGATTCTCCATGTCGTTATTGTCTTAGCTACATCCATACAGACTATGTATTTCAGAGGAGTGAATTACAGGGATCTTTAGAATAGCCATTTGCTCCCACAGGCCCACACTGAGGATATTATGAAAGAGACCTCTCTCTGCTAACTTCTGATTGGTCTGTGATACTTAGTAAGTTTGTACTTAATGAATAATTCTGTTAAAAAATATTGATATTACTTGACCACAGAATTCAGAGTGATTTTACCATGGCTAATGTCAAGAGTTTGATTCAGATGTTAATGATTATCAGTCATTCTGTATTTTTCAATTTCGGTGTAGAGGCATTCATAGTGGCCCGCCCTGTACCTCTGAGGCAAGAGAAGAGACAGAAAAGAGGATGGTCCTTCCCCCAAAGATCTCTAGCGGATCCTCTGAACCACCAGGATGAAATCAGGAGCTGTGCCCTTCAGTGTCCTCCCGGGTCCCCTAGGCCCAGTGCCTGGATTAAGAAAGGATTTCTACAGGGACTTACCTAGACACCAGGCCAGGAGCACCACAGTGATAGAACTCTGGGGATGGAAACCTAGAAGGATCCCATGGGGTAGATCCTCCACACCTCCAGGGGCTCAGCACATCTTCAAACCTGCATACCTCAATGGAACTGCTTGGATCCCACCAACCTGTGGGTTGCAGCATTTAGACATCTCTTCCTGAAGTAATTTTTACTGCTTCTTGGCTGCCAACTTTGTTTTTAGTGAGTGTTTATTAACAAGATGTTTTAAAATATCAAATTTTAGGAAATGACTTTATGATCATTTTTCCTTTCCTTAACCCTTTAATTTCTGTTTGTTTTTTTCTGTAACAGGTCATTTAGAGGGGGCCCTGGGATTTGTAGTAGTTTGGTATCTAAAAGTACAGTCTTCCCGGCCCAGGAAGAGATAGATTCTCTTGAGTGATTTGGGACTGGATTGGGAGGTGTTATACCAGAAAGAAAACGAGGCCAATTTTACAAAAACAAGAATGGAAGCGGGGCTGGCAAGAGTGTGGAATGATGGTAGCTTCTGACCAGCCTGAAAAAGTTAATGAGCTGAGCAGAAGCAAAGAGTAGTACAGCAGAGGAGGACAAACAGAGGTTAGAGCTCTGGAAAAGCTTCAAAAGGCTTAGATCTTCCTCAATTTCCCTCCTTGTGCCTGGTGTACCCTGTAAAAACACATTTTCTTGCCTTCTCTCACCATTCCGTTCTCCTGATTTGCTTAATCTTTACATATAGTCTATATTCAGTCCCAAGTACTGTATGGTCTGTATGCTGATTGTATCCAGGGAGTACAGATTGGGGGAAAACCAGTGGCTATTTCACTGTGCAGAATTTAACCTGCTGGGAAGACTAATTTTCAACCTGGCTATAAAGATTGATTCCGATTTGTTATTTTAAAAAAATTGGCATTAGTTAATAATTGGCCAAAAAAGTGGCCAAAATAACAAGGAAAAAAGATGGCCACTTGGCTCTGTAAGACTTTTGCCTTGGGCTAAGATTTTGAGCTTATCTCTTTTTTAATTCTGCAGGTGGGATCACTTTGAAAGCAGGTGCCTGAGACAAGAACTTTCACTTTGCCCAGTTCTCCAAGGGAGTGGAAATGAAAGAGGAAGAGGGTACTTACTGTGCTACCTAGCTGCCCTTCCTCACCTAGTAGTTTTCTATATCAGTGAATGCACAGGTCCTATTCCTATTACTATCTCTTATTGAGAATTAGATAAAAATGGATAAGCATATCTAACCTGCCTTTTCCTCTAAAATGTTCATGTTTATTTTAATTACTATTACTTATACTTTTCACTTTTGTCATTGTAAAATTTATTTCGTTTATATGTATGTATTCTTCTTATTGATACACTCTGAAAGAAAAAAAAAACATGGTATAGATTTCCACTTGTAAAAAGAAAAGAAAAAAATTTTTGAAGGAACTGTCCATCTCATTGCCACCAAAAATGTATTCTACTCTTGATCACCAAACTGTGATAGGATATGTAGAAAAGATGAAAGAGCAAAAGGATAAGAAAACTAAAAATCCACAGTTGATACCAACACCTTATTTTAGAAGACTTATTCTTTAAGTCTTTTCTTCTCCCCTCACTCAGCTGCCCAAATCTTTTACACTCCCACTCTATCTCTCCCCCAAACCCAAAAGCTTGGGCCATGAGACAGAAAGTCAGTGCATTTGCAAGACTACCTATCACAAACATGGGGAAAGGAGAGTGAGTGGGGCAGGGTGGGGAAGGGTTGGGATCTGAAGGAAAAAACAGTGGTAATCCTGGGTGTATTTGGCATTATGCTGGTAGTTGATCTAAGCTAAGGTGGAGATAGCCATATTCTTGGAAGCAGTGTCTCAGGTAAAGGATCTGGAAACTTGAGTTCCTTTATCCTAGTTCAGATCAAGCAGGTAAAAATGACACCACAGTGTTCTTCCTACCTTCTTCTACTTCCCTCTTCTTCTTTGTTTTCTATCTCTTCATCAAAAGCTCAGTGGGAAAAGAGAAGTGATCTCCTATCACAGATGGAAAAAAAGGAATCATTCTTTTTAACCCACCCTAAATTTCAAGCCATGATTCATGAATTATTACTGAGTTTCAATCTCTTCACCAAATCATTCACGAGTACAATTAACTTGGATTAAAACTTTTTGGTGTGAAATTCTCTCTCATTTATCTCCTCTTCCCACTAGCTTAATGAGCATTGGAATAGCTTACAGAAAAGCAGAAAAGGAAGAAGAAGCACCAACAAGAGTCTGTAAAATCTATAAAGTAGAAAGTCAGTCTGAATAATTGCAAGTCAACAAAGATTTATTAAGCACTTACCATACCTCAGGCACAGTGCTGTGACCGGAATACAAATAAAGTCTTTGCCCCAACGACCTTACATTCTGGGGGGAGAACAGATAAAAGGGAAGCCAAAAAGGGGGTCATGGGGAAGGAAGGGCCTATGCACACTGGGGCATGATAGTGAAAATCTAGAAAGTCAAGAGCACAGGCTGGAGAGAATTGAAGACTTGCATGGGCTAAGCTTCGTCTTTAAAATGGAAGTTCTGGGAGGAACCAGCCAATCAGAGGAGGAGGCCAGAGGGTGGGAAGTACTACAAGTGTGAGAAGTCCAGGAGTGAAGTGAGCTTCAAAGGTACCTTTCTTTCTTTCTTTTTCTTTCTTTCTTTTTTTAAAAAATTTTTTTTGGTACCTTTCTTTCTAGTTGCATTTGTATTCCCAAGGCTTAGCATGGCACCTGATAGAATTGGTACATCAGCCCTTATAAGCATTTAAGTGATAAATTATGAGAATGAGAAGGGGAGCTTATTCCTTTTCTGCTCTACCTTTCTCTCCCCCTTTCTAGCTTTCCTTATTGTCATTCATTGTCTTCATCCCATTTCATTAGATCTCTCTTTCCTATTTGCCCCCTACTTTTTGTTTGTTTATTTGTTTGGCGAGGCAATGGGGTTAAGTGACTTGTCCAGGGTCACACAGCTAGTAAGTGGCAAGTGTCTGAGGCCGGATTTGAACTCAGGTCCTCCTGATTCCAGGGCTGGTGCTCTATCCACTGCGCTACCTAGCTGCCCCCCACCCCCTACTTTTTGAAAGGCATCCTTTTCCATCTTATTCCCTTCCCCTATCACATAAAATTGCATGATCCATTCCAGCAAAGAATTTACCCAGGCTTGAGGGTTGAGAAAGACAAAACTAGGTATACAAAAGAAGTGCAGAGGTCAAAATGTTAGTATTCTTAGAGTTGTTTTAATCTAACTGGCCCCAACGACTGGGCAACAGCACGTGTGGGAAAGAAGAGTTCAAAGTATTTGTTTGATTTTTTTTTTTTTTTGGTGTGTACCTGGGATTTCACTAGCATAGGGAATTCCCACTGAGGAAAGTCCCTCTACCAATACAAATCAGCAACTTATCTGCAACAGGCAGTTTTAGATAGTGATCTCAGGCACCGGGAAGTCACACTGCTGGTGTGTGTCAGAAACAGAATCTGAACGCAGGCGGTCTATCCCCTACATCACACTGTCTCTCTCAAGTGAGAAAAAAGATGTTATTTTGGGACCAAGGCTTCCAATGAATTCCTCTTCTGCTGCTTATTGATGTCATGAGAGTGACATTGGCTTCTCAAGGGCTATGACAAGGGACAAAGGCTCTAGATGACCCTCTCAGGGCTCAGTCTGGGCCTGGTAATGATCTCTTGGTTTGTTGTCTAAGGACCAGCCTGAATAAGTGAGAAGAGGCTTCTAATCAGCTTGGATGCTGATGGTGAATTCGAGCTGAAAGGCACCTTAAAGATCATCTACTCCAATCCCCCTCCCCTCAACACACACACTTTACACATAAGGAAACTGAGGCAGGAAAGGTTGAGTGTCCTGCCCAAAGTCAGAGGGGTAGAGTTGGCATTTGAACCCAGGTCTTGCAAATCTTCATCTAGCATTCTTTCCACTGAGCCATACTGCAGTCTGTGTCAAGAATTCAAGCCCTTTATATAATGAAATATTGGCACTATGAACAATAACCTAACGGAAGGGTATTTCATCTTCAATGAGATTTCAATTAAAACAAGAGAAAACATGACTTCCTAAAGAAGGTTTTGCAGCAGACATCCATAATTTAGCAAATTCAAAGACAAAGAATGCCTAAATTAATTAGCTCCTTTGTTTACTAATGCAAAGGTAGAAGCGCAGAATATTAGAGTTTGAAAAGATCTTTCTTAGAAATGAGCTAGTCCAACTGGATGAGGAATTGAGGCCCAGAGGAAAGCAGTTTGCTTAAGGTCATCCAGCAGACATATATCTAAAATACTGATTGTGGTGGAAACTGCTTTAACATAGAGGCATTTCATACTTTAAGAGGACGTCAAATGATACACACAGACATGCCATCACCCATGTATTACCTTCAATCCAAGCTGTTTTTCCTCCTACCCACAATCAACAGCTGAGATTCCTGAGGACCAGGTTGGAATGTGCTGTGACTCAGTCAACTATGCGAGTCTGCCCTATGATAAGTATTAGATTCCAGTGCCATCATTTCATATTCAGGTCCACTGTTTCCTGGAAATGCAAATAAATTCAACTTCCCCACTCCTTTTTCAATGTCTTTTCATTTTCATTCTTTTCCTCTTTTTATCCATTCCCCTACTGAGTCTTCCTTTTAAACCTCTTCCCTCACTCCATGTCTTTTCATTTCTACCTCTTTTTTTTCCTTCCCAAAATCTACCATAATCTGTCAGTCAGCAAGCATTTATTAATCACTTACTATGTGCCAGGCACTGTGCGAAGTAGTAGAGACACAAAGAAAGGCAAAAACAGTCCCTACCCTCAAGGAGCATACATTCTAATGGCTAAAACAACATGTAAATAACTAGATATATACAAAGTGAATAGAGAAGGCTGTCTGACAGGGGATTCTTCCCTGCTTTCAAGAGAATAATCCTGCAAGATGATAGGACAGAAGCCAAAAGGAATGGCAGTCAATTTCCTCAAAGAAATTTAACACTTGGAAGCACAGAACAAGCCAAGCCAAGAGGTAGGGCTAATTACCACTCTTTGCAGGGAAAGAGAAACAAACCATAGTGAGCGTCTTGCCAGATATAAACCATGGGCTACTATGATTAAAAAAATTTACCATGTCTCTTCTACACTCCCCTCCCAAAACAGGGAATCCTAAATTTTCCTTTTTGGATTTAAGGCAAATAAAGCTTGCAAAATACTATTTACCAGAAACAGAGTGTCACCAAAGCATCAGTGAATTATATATTGTAATGTCAACTATTTGTAATGTGGCAGGTTTAAGAAGGATGTTTTATCATTCCTCTGTGTATAGCAGGTTTAATATGGTAGGTTTGGCCACAATCACTTGTAAGCTACCTGCTTTGTTTTGATAGATAGATAGATAGATAGATAGATAGATAGATAGATAGATAGATAGATAGATAGATAGATGGATGGATTGATACACATATAGATCTATGGATAGAGATAGATATAAGTTATAGATATATAATTTTATCCTCCAAGCTCTATAGAAATCAAGGATGATATAAATTTGTGAGTACAGATTATTTTGTTCTTTGTGTTTGTATCTCCAGAGTCTAGCAGAGAGCTAGACACATAGTAGGTGCTTAATAAATGCTTGTTGATTGATGATTAGTTTCTAATTAAAAAAAACTTGCAATCTCTTTCTCATTAACTAGTTGTAGTCTCCACCACAGTTTATTAAATACTAATCATGTAGATGTAATAGTTGGCTTTATCAAAAATTTTTTGAGCTAAAATTCTGAAAGAGTAAAAACCTTGAAATATAAAGGGGAAGGCCTTTCAAATGCAAAGGAGACAGGCCACACATTTAAAAAGAGTCTGAGGCTTGAGAAGCTCCCATGAAGTGACCAGAAAGATCAGTGCACAGACTGGTTCAGTACCTTTGTTAATACCAAACACATCTTCATGAAACCTAACGAGAGTCTGGGAAGTGTAATTGGACTGAGCACCAGAAGTAAAAATGGAGCCCCTCGCTGTAGAAAGGCAGGTCTGAACCAGGAAAGACAGTCAAACAGCAGAAGTTAAACATTTTCCAACTCCTCCCTAGAAGTAATAAACTTCATCAGCTGAGGATTTGAGGCACTCGGAGAACAGAGGCTTCTGCCAATGTTAGACTAAGGGTCATTCAGCTTGTTGAGAAGAGGACTCTTAATACCCAACAGAGCCAGAGGCTGGAGGTAGTGAAGATTGCAGCTGCCCACTGAAGATCAAGATGGGAGAGTTGAACACATCAAACTGAGCCTTGTGAAGAGCCCAGAAGCTAAGTGACTGCCCTGGGCAGTCCAGGAGCAGCTGCAGAGTGACCTGCCCTGTAAAACCAAGCAGCAGCTGAGTCTAGTGAGGGGCCAGCTTCAAAACCGACAGGCCTGATTAATACAGCCTCGAGGTCAATGGACCCATCCAGCTGACAAGCCTGGTTCCGCAAGGACCCAGCCCAGTTGTCCAAATTCCACAGCAAACTTCGAGAAGACCCTCCGGATAAAGAAAGACCATTACAGCCCTGCAATTCTGGAATTTTGAGTTGCCTTAGCCATAAGCATTTTCTACATGTGCACTCCACTGCCATTATCCTTTAAATTCATGCCCATTCTTCCCACCAATGAGTCTACATGTATTTGTGGGAGGATGTGAACACTGTTTTGGTGTAAATGCTTTGTAATGTCTTTGTAATTTTTTTGGTAATGTTTTTACAATATCATTTGAATAAATGCCTTAAGAAGTCTGCTGAAGCCCATCAGTGGGGACTCATGAGCTCTAGTTTGAGGAGCAGAGCCATCCACAGGGTAACCCTTGGAACTCTGAAAGTAGTAGCAGCCACTCTTTGGGGACCCAACTTGACAGTGCCAGTGAGGTTTGAGGAAGTGAGCACCCAGAGGGGGTGCCACATAATAAATTAAAGAAATCTCCTTTCCCATCAGTAATTACTTTTATATTAATAATAAATAATATCAAAATCACTCAATATATTAATTATATATAATCATATATAATATGTAAATATATCTAATATAATATTACATATTATATAATAAATAATATATAACTACTATAATAAGTAATATATTAATTAATATAATATTATAATAAATATATTAACATTATAAAATATATAAAGACATGCATAAATATAATAATAAATATATAATTATATAATTAATATCCTTATAAATTATAAAAAATTAATGTTGGTTAATAATAAAAATCAATATATTAATACATGAAATCAATAATAAAGCATATATATGTATTACTATCTTCAAAATTTTGGCTATGACAAATTTCACAACCAGAATTACTTCAAATCTTCAATATAACAGATAACTCCTCTTTACTTGTCTAAAAAAACAGTCCTCACTCCAGATTTTGATTAAAGTTCTTAAAAATCTTCTTCATAATTCTCCTCCATATGATTTAAATTCAGTCTCTTAAGAAATAGACTAGATTAGTCTTTTTTTGTTTTTGTTTGCTCTCTGGTAATCACACACACAAAAAAATGGTCTTTCCAGAATATACCATACTTGCCCGCTCCTCACAGACACTTCCTAGAATTCTCTTTATAAGGTTTCTATGTATCATATAATATCACTTACAACAGCTCTGATGCGGAGAAGTTTTAAATCACCTTATCTATCTCTCTTATTCACCAATTCCTCATGGATCCTCATGGATTACAAGATAAAACACACGTATTCTCCCTAACCTCATAGAGCGAAACACTTAATAGTAAGATGTTTCTCTAATCACCTGCACAAACTGCTTTTCTCAGCATTCTGTTTGGATCTCTTAAAACTACAATAATCATATCTAGGGTTCTCTGTACAAGGTATTTAAAGCAGAGGTAGCTCTTAACTACATATTATACCTCATTTTGAATGACCAAACTCGACTCTGAACATAGTTTAGAGGCCATATAGCATGTATAATTTGTTTTCACAAACAATGTCTTTCTAAATATAACTTTCCTAATAGTGGTAGTAGTAGTAGTAGCAGTAGTAGTAGTAGTAGTAGCTGTTGTCATTCGTGTGGCCTTCTGCATACCACCTCCCATGAAAGCTCTATAATAACCCCATAAAGTTCTTAGCTTTAGCGCTAGAAAGAATCAGAAGTCATCTTGTCAACCCCTCATCTTATAGATCAATCAACAAGTATTTATTGAGAACTCACAGTATGCAGATATTATACTCCCCTAGAAATAAAAATACAAAGAAGGAAATAATCCCTACTCTTAAAGAGTTTAAAGTGGGGAGGGAAAAGGGATGGACAAAAAGTACATACATACTATGTATGTATTTACATATGTATGTATGTGTGTGTGTGTGTAGGGTTTTCTAAAAGTCTTAGTGTAATTTTAAGCTACTAAAACTAATACATATGTACATGTACATGGAGGGAGACAGAGAGAGAGAGAGAGAGTACAAATAAAAAAAGAATAGATACAAAATAGTTGGGGAGGGTACCTGTAGTTGAGGAAATTAGGAAAGGCTTCATGTAGAAGGTTACTACTACTACTACTACTATTTCTATTACTAGAGCTGTATTTTGAAGGAAAAAATTAAGAAATCCAGGGCTTTGTAAGGCAGAAGGGAGGAAGGAGTACATTTCAGGCGTGGTGGAGAGCCGGTACAAAATTAAGGAGGTGGAGGATTAAGTGACTTGTGCGTGTGAGAAACAGAGAGATGGATGATTTATCTGGACCGTGAAGTATAAAATGAAGCTGGAAATACAGATGGAGGCCAGGTTGGGAAAAAGCTAAATAGAGACGTTTATAATTTAAATTAGAAGCAATAGGGAGACACCGGGGTAAACAAGTAGGGGTAAACAAGTGACATGGTCAGATTTGTGTTAAAGGAAAATAATTTTGCAATTGTTAGGAGGACGGATTGTTGCAGGGAGGGACCTAATGTTGGGAGAACAATTAGGAGGCTATTACAAATCACCTAGGCCAGAGGTGTTGAGGGCCTGATCTGTGTGAACAGAGAAACGGGTTGGCCTGAGAGAGTTCTTATCAGTGTAAAGAAAATGAGGCCCAGGGAGGTAAGTGATTTCTCCTAGGTCACATAGGTCGTATGTGAGATTTAAACATAGGTCCTCTGACTTCAAAGCCATTGTTCTTATCATTTTACCGTACTGTTTCCACTCTTCTTTTATCTATCCTCTAAAGAGTATACAAATATTATCCCCATTTTAAAGATGAGGAAACTGAGGCCAAGAAGGGTTATCTGATTTGCCCATGGTCACACACAACTATTTAGTGACATAAGCTCTGATGAAGACCTATGTCGTCTGGCTCTGAGGCCAGTCAGTGCTTTTTCTACTAAATATTACATAATGAACTGGGTTAAAAAACTGTTCTAAACATAAGACCCATCTTATGAGACAACTACCTTCATCTTTATAATATAATTTGCCAAATGGGAAAGTCCTTAAATTAATTATCTGCTAATAAGGGGGGGGGGGGGGGGGATGTCATTTTCCAGAGACACAGAAAATACCACCAAATATTTCAATGCTCAGGAATTGCTGTTGGATTTTAATTGGCCTTAATGAGCTCACTCACAAGCTACAGCATTCTTTACCTCAGTAGAATGGCATTCAAAAAAACCCACAAAGTTATTTCCTACCTTTGAAAACATTAAATGAATCACTTCCAGTGTGTATGCCAGTAAGCATGTATCAGTACCAATAAGACTGATGTTAAAAGCAAAAATGGTTCTAGAGCAAAGGTTCTAAACCTGGGATCCATGAACATTAACATTAAAAAATTTAAAATCTTTGTTATTATTTTTAGAATTATTTCAATATAATTTGTTTCCTTATATATTTTTTAAATCTATGTATTTTACTTTTTGCATTTAAAAACATCCTGAGAATGGGTTTCACTAGACTGCCAAATCGGTCTATGACACAAATAGGTGAAGAACCCCTGGCCAGGAGCCTCCTTTTTTAATACAAAGTTCATTCGTTTACGGCTAAAAAAGCGGCTAAAAAAAAAGCAAATATCCCTGTAGGTTTGTTCATATTTAACCCAACCTTTTTTTCTATTGTCCTAGCAATCAGGTTCTCCAGGCTTTTCTAGGTTAAAGATAAACCCAGCGACTTTTTACAACTGACTTGACTAAGCAATTGATAATAGGGCTAACCTCCAATTAGAAATCTTTTGCTGTTTGGGATTATTCTTCTTAAGTAAAATCTGGCAAATATATTTGGAAGAATAGAAGATCTAAAAGTGATCTCAAAAAGTTGGAAAAAGAAACAAATTATTAACAAGAGAACAGGAAATTAAATAAAATGTTTCTGCTAAAAATGTAAAATCAAAACCACAACAAGGAAGATATTTGCAGTTTTGCGCTATATTAAACGAAATTCAACCTTTTTTTTTTAACCTGTTCAAGTCTATGGAAAATAGAAAGATCACAGTAGGGTGGATGAAGGACAATTTTGACTGACAGAAAGTATACATGTATTTCATTTATTTCAGAATCAAGGAAACTACTTTTATTAGGACAGCTACTTCGGCAACGCAGAATAGCACTGAAATATCCTGAAATCTTGCCTATAGTTAGCTATGCTATTCCTGTTCCTAAGACAAATTTTATTAATGAAGTACAAGTCTTCCAGGAGCAACGTATACATGCTGATGACAGCTATATTAAAAAAAAAAAAGTTTGTGAAGCATAATGATTCAAAGAGGGTTTAGAGATACCATAATAATTTTCTGAAAGTGT
Source organism: Vombatus ursinus (assembly GCF_900497805.2). Classification (NCBI taxonomy): domain Eukaryota; kingdom Metazoa; phylum Chordata; class Mammalia; order Diprotodontia; family Vombatidae; genus Vombatus; species Vombatus ursinus. The sequence goes on along the minus strand of NW_020954587.1, from coordinate 4,093,276 downwards.
AGTGCTGACCATGTTATCATCCTACCTCTTGAACTCAATAAACCCCAGTGGCTTCCTAGTCCCTCCAGGATCAAATATCAACTCCATCACTCCATAACCTGGCTCCTTCCTATCTCTGGTCCCTTTCTCCTTACTTTCCCCCTGCCTTTCAGGTCCTCTGACACCTTACCCCTTCCCTCTACCCTCCACATACCACTTGCTTTTCCTCAAACTGGACACTCAATCTCCTGGCTCTGGACATTTTCTCTGGCTGTCCCCCATGCCGGAATTGCTCTCTTCCTCATCATTACACACTGGCTTTCCAATCAAGGAACTTGTTCAAGTCCCAGATAAAATTCCACCTTCTATGGGAAGCCTTTCCTGAATCCTTCTTAATTCTAAGGACTTTCCTCTGTTGATTATTTCCAATTTATGCTCTATATATCTTGTTTGAACATAGTTGCTCGCATGTTGTTTCCCCATTAGACTGTAAGCTCCTTGAAAGCAGGGAATATTTTTTACCTTTCTTTGTATTCCCAGATCTTAGCACTGTACATGGTAAAGAGCAGGTGTTCAACAAATGTGAGCTGATTTATTATTGTAATTAGAGGTTGATGTCTATTTGAAGTAGGACTGGCATATGTGCAGAGCACTTCTGATTAATAATAATAATAGCTAACATTTACATAATATTATGTGCCAGGTACGATATTAAGTGCTTTACAATTATTATCTCGTTTGGTCCTCAACAACCCTGGGAGGTAGGGGTTATTATTATCCCCATTTTATAGATGAGAAAACTGAGGCAAACAGAGGTTAAGTGACTTGCCCAGTATCACACAGCTAGTAGTGTCTGAGGCTGGATTTAAACCCAGGTCTTCCTAACTCCAAGCCCAGAGATCTATCCATCATACCACCTAGCTGTGCCCCCATAGCATTACTGTACGTGCAACAGGCTTGGCAGCCTACTTCTGAGAGAGTCATGATGATGTATAATTAAGTGCCTTAGGACCACATTGGAGCATGTGTAGACACTATGTAACTAATTTGGTCTTGCTAACATCAAAAAGGCATGAAAGACCAGAGCCTCGGCCTCAATCTGTTTGGTTGTTCAGTCCTGGATCTCTTAGTTGCCTTCAATGAGATGTCCAGTGAGGGATAATGCCGAATGTATGGGGAGAGGCATGTGGCCTCCTCTCTGAGGCCATGTAGCCCTGTGAATGGAGGCCAGGCTTCTTTTTCACTTTGTTTTTTTATTTTATTTTTTTGTGAGGCAATCGGGGTTAAGTGACTTGCCCAGGGTCACACAGCTAGTCAGTGTCAAGTGTCTGAGGCTGGATTTGAATTCAGGTCTTCCTGACTCCAAAGCCAGAGCTTTATCCACTGTGCCACCAGCTGCCCCTCTTTTTCACTTTAAATGAAAGTACAAGTCTAGGCTGCTAGATGGCTCAGTGGATAGAGCACTGATCCTGGAGTCAGGAAGACCCAAGTTCAAATCCAACCTCAGATACTTACTAGCTGTGTGACCCTAGGCAAGTCACTTAACCTCTGTTTGCCTTAATCCAATCTGTGTCATTCTCCTATTCAATAAATTCCTGTGGCTCCGTGTAACCTCCAGAATCAAATATAAAATCTTCCACTTAGCTTTTGAAACACTTCATAACCTGTCCCCTTCCTGCTTTCATAGTCCTTGTACCTTATTCACCTCCACATACTCTGAAATACAACGATACCTGTCTCCTTGCTGGTCCTTGAACAGAACCCTCTTATCTTATCCCCACTTCAAGCATTTTCACTGGCAATCCTCCATGCTTGGAACTCTTTCCCTCCTTATCTCTGTCATACAGTCAGTTTCCCTGGTTTCCTTCGAATCTCATCTAAAGTCCCACCTTCTGCAAGAAGTCTTTACCAGTCTTCCTTAATTTTCATGACTTTCCTATTAATCACCCCCAACTTATCCCATATATATATATCATATATGTATACATATACATACATATCCTACATATATGTGTGGATCTTGTTCGTACATAGTTTGCATGTTGTTTTCCCCATTAGACTGTGAGTTCCTTGAGACCAAGGATTTTTTTTTTTATATCTACAGCACTTAGCACAATTCCTGGCACATAGTAGGTACTTAAGAAATACTAGCTGACTAAGTTGAACTCACTCTCCCCAGAACCTAGGTGGGATAGGGGAAAGCATACTTCTAAGGTATTGGGGGGACGTGTGTGTCTTTTTGTTCCTGTTTCATCTTTGAAGTATATCTCCCTTTCAAAAGTTAATTGATGTCAAGAGGTTAAATGGAACTGCGGTGCTACTCACTAGTGCCTAAAAGTGAAGGGAACATAGCCAGTGGGGGCTTGGGTGGGTAGCATTGGAGAAGGGACACCTCAATAACTTCTTGGGGTACTAATAGAACCCTGAGGGGGCGATACATCATCCTGGCTCTGGAACAGTGAGTCAGAGAGTACTAGCTACTTATAAGTGTTCATCTGAGATTTAAACATGGTACCTCTTACAGCATATTTGCTATATACATATATATGTAGCAAATATACTGTATATATATGTATATGTGACAACACAAAACTGGTAGGCCTGGGAAGGCTATGGCCTCGATTTCTTGACCCATCTATATAAAGTAAGTTCACTTCTGGGGAAACAGCTCTGTGTTCTCTCTTAGTTCTGTGACTTTATCCCAGAGTCCCTGGGGAAAATAACTTAAAGCTTAGTCTTGCATCATATCTAGACTCTCCCCAAAAAGGAAAGTAGAAAGTTACTAAATGTGCAACATAGATCAGGTATAGGACAGCTATTTATTTCCTTTCATGGGAAGGAATGCTTGTAACACAAAATACATGAATATACATTGACAAAGGCTTACGTATAAAGCAGTAAATTATAAGTCTTAACTATCCTCTCCCGGAAGATTGATGCTTAAATTGGCATTTCACCTTCACCTCAGTGTTGCACTGTCCAAACAGTTCTCTTAAAGTCCTTGTCTTCTGGCAAAAAATAGCTAGTCATCTTCTTGTACAAGAAGAGCTATACTGCTGCAATGGTAAAACATCTCTCGTAGGGTGATTGGCACAGACTGAAGGACTCAGGAACTGCCAATTCCTTCAACTCACCAAGTTGCCTTCAAGGCTGAAAATTACCTAGCTTAGGATCTAGTCACCTATGCTTAGGCAAAGAAACACAAAGCAAAAGAGGTATCCAGGATCTTGAAATTCCTATTTAAGTACATCTGAATATGCATCTGCTCTAGCAGCTATGCCAACAGGTTAATAAACATTTATTAAAGCATCTACTATGTGACAGTCATTTATCCTTGAGGAGTTCACAGTTCAACACATCCTAGAATCTAATTCTCCAGGTAGGAGTTGGTATTTCTGCTGGGGAGAGGCAGAGGGCCCCTCCTCAAGGTGCCCCTTCCTTCATAGGAAGGCCAGAGAAAGGGAGCTCCAAGCCCCACATCCAGAAGTGTGGAGAAGAGAAAGCATAAGCTAACTCCTTTTAAACTAAGGCAGAGATGTCCCGGGGAAGGCGAACCCATTCTTAGTTTGCTACATCGTCACAAAGTGCCAAGGCCATCAGCACTGAACCAGAACAAGGCAACCCTCCACAAATAGGCCAGGGTCCCTCAGAAGGAATGTGGGGGATGTGGGTGAAATAACCCCATTATGTATAAATATGTGCCTATAGTAAAGTCTATTACATATAAAAAATAAACAACAAACTTGATTCCTCAACAAGTCAAATAGAAAAAACCCTGGAAGATCCTTAGAGCCTTACATGAAATATGAGGAAAGACTATAGAGATTTTATACCATTTCCTTTCCACATATATCAAAATCCTTGATTTATTCTAAATCCAAGGGGTCTCTTATGTAGTAGCTACTACTGATGCACAGGGAATATTATTATCTGCATCATTCAAGGGCCGGTTCTATACAACTCAAAGTGAAATGAAGTATTAGGTAAGTATTGTGGTAAACGGGTAGCTTGTGATAGGGAAAAGGACATTGGACCCAGGGCCTGGGCATAGTTCTGACTGTTGCCATTGTGCCACAGCTGATCTACACTGGGCAAGTGTAGGAGGGTGTGGTAAACTATGACTGTTCCATTTCATTCCATGGTGTCTGTTTTGCACAGTCCGTGACTCTTATGATATGTACAGAATGTGTTCCCTCCTTAGTATTTTGTAACTCCAAGTGTCATCCCTCCTCTGGTAAGAAAGGAAGGAAAAAAGGAAGGAAGAAAAGGAGGGAAGGAAAAAAAAGAAAGGAAGGCAGGAAGTGAAGTAAGGAGGAAGAAGGAAGGAAGAAAGGGAGAAAAAGAAAGGGAAAGGAAAGGAAGGAAGGGAGGAAGGGGAGGGCTTTTTTCAACATGTTAGGAGGATTGTATATTGGAAGTTCATTCCCTACTCCCCAGGAGAAGCTGAATGAGTATTTGGAAAACATTCAAGTCTTGAGGAAAAAGCTATAAGCACCTCCATCTTTGAGGTTCTTTGACAACCCAAGGCTGTCCTCCTGGAAATGAAGAGGAGATTCAGAGACAAAATTCCTTGGGAAGACTCGTGCCCATATTAATTGGTTACTATCATAGACTAACTAATGTCATTTTAATTGCTTCTCCCTGTCTTTTATTTTCACACCTAAAACTAGCTGAGGTCTTCCTTTGACTCCACAACTAAAATTTCAATGCCCGAATGGCCCCATAGCATTTAGCACATCATAGAAAAAATCCTCCACGTCTTTCTTACCCTATCTCAGGTGGTTGGGGACACATTCCATTCCCATGCCTATCATTTCCTTCAACCATTTATAGCATGCAGAGATCTCAAAGGGTAGATCCGGCATAAGAGACATCAGATAACTCCTTGCACTATGTTGGAACTCCGCCAAGAAGAAGACACCTCCCCAGCACAAGTCAAAGGCAGGACTTACATATAAAGGAAGGAAACAAGCATTTATTTAACACTTCCTATTTGCCAGGCACTATGTGAAGGGAATTCAAATATCCTCTCATTTATTCCTCACAGAAATCCTGGGAATCAGGGACTAGTATTATCATCCTTTTTACCATTGGGGAAACTGAGGCAGACAGAGCTTAAGTGATTTTCCCACCGTCACACAGCTATTAAGTGTCTGAGGCTAGATATGAACTTAGATCTTTCTGACTGACTCCAGGCCCAGCCCTCTATCCACTGTTAACAACTAGCTGCCAAAGCTATCTTTGGAAGCTGCTATACTATTACTCCTATATACAGCCTGACTTGGAGGACTGCAGTATCCCACTCCCCATTTCTAGCCCCTCTGAGGTATTGGTCAGTTGTGCAGACTGTCCGTGAATAAATCTCTTTTGAACACGTTAAGTCTGCAGTAAGATTTTTCTCCTTTTCTCTTTCATAGTTCACATGCTGAGCTATAAAATAATCATTCATTTGGAGATTTTGTTGCCAAATACATGGACTGACAAGGATAGAAGAAACTATGCAGTGTCCTAATTTTAAGACTGAGTTTAGAATCCACAGAGATCCCACACTCAAATTGCTGCAATAACTAGTCCTAATTTAGCAAGTCTCTTTATTTCTCAGAGCCTTAGTTTTCTCATCTATAAAATGGAGATAATATTCAAAATACCTACTTCTCTTTTCTTACAGGAAAGAGCCTTAAAGTGATTTGTGTACTTTTTTTTTCTTTTCATAAGACATAATGGGGTAATGTAGCCATTAGGCACTAACAGAGTAGTTAATGTTTGAAAAATTTAAATATATAGATGATTAATTTAAAGGAATGATTCCATCTTCCAATAAGATACATGAAATGAGATAGTTAATTTTTTTCATACTCCCATTGTTTGTTTTTACTTGGAGTTATAAATAGACTCAATACTTTGAGAAAAAAGATTTCCATCATTTTTTTTTAACTTCAACATATCTGGAAGTTCTTAATCCATATTTTTTTCAAATAATCCACCTAGATATTTTATATTATATATTGGATCTCCTTTCCTAGTATTACAACTAGGACCACATTTCTCTGCTTCTTCATCTGTGCTAATAAACATAGCCAGTTACTGTAAAGCAAACAAAGTTTTACACCTGGGCACTAAAATGAAGGGAAAGGGGGATGAGAGTTGTACTTCCTGTGGACACATGTATCTCCTGCCTTACCTTGAGGAGGCACACAGAGCAACTGTCCCAGCCTCCATCAGGCCCTATCTGGCACCCCATCTGTCAGGATCCACCTCTACCTTCCCAGCCACAGAATGGGGTGAGGATGTGTTCCAAGGGATGTGCCCCCACCCCAAAACACCTAGTGTGAATATCTTCTGTGTATCTCCCTCTTCAAGCCCCTTAATTTGCTCTTAGTAGAGCTACCTTGATATACCTCTGCATCATAACAATGCTAATTAAAAAATGACCATCTGAAAAAGAGAACAAGATGTAAGATTCTATGAGATCCTACCAGATTTAAGCCCTGAATTCATCTTTTGAAAAGGATCTTCTCCAGGGGCAGACAGGTGGCACAGTGGATAGAGCTCTGGCCCAGGACCAGAGTTCAAATCCAGCCTCAGATACTTTAACTTCCTGACTTCGGGCAAATCATTTAACTGATTTCTGTCTCAGTTTTCTCCATTGTGAAATGAAGATAATAATAGTAGCTAACCCCCAGGCAGGAGTTGTGAGAATAAAATGAGATGTGCCAAGCATTTTGCAAACCTTAACAAAGAATGCTTCTCAACCTTTCCCTCTCCCTCCTCTGACAAAATATCACTTTGTAATTCAAATTGCTTAATTCCATAGCTATTACTTAATTCAGGGCACCTAACTAGTACCTCTAGTAAGTAATGACCTCCACTGCAAAAATCGAAAAATGTTCTGTAGCATATATTGTTGTTGAGTCATTCAGTAGTGTTCAACTCTCCATGACACCATTTGGAATTTTCTTGGCAAGGATACTGAAGTGCCGTTTCCTCTCCAGCTCATTTTACAGATGAGGAAACTAAGGCAGACAGGGTTAAGTGATTTGCCCAGGGTCATACAGCTAGTAAGTGACTGAGGCCAGATTTAAAATCAGGTCCTCCTGACTCCAGGACCAGCCCTTTAGACACTAGCTCCCTTGTAGTATATATTAGTGGCTGGGAATAAACACACCCACAATCTCTAGTAACGTGAAAAATTTAGGGATTAGAAAGGAGAACTGAGAACCATGTGTGACGTAAAAAATTTTAAATTCTCATCTGAACCCCAAATCGATTTCTACTTTTATAGGCAAAACTCAAGGTCAGCTTTGTTCATTCAGCAAACAGTGCTTACAGGTACAAGGTGCTGTGCTCCATTATGAAGTACATCTAGATTTTTTTTCTTTCATCAAAATAGTCATGTTAGTTCAGGAGTTAATCAGGTTCTAATCTGAGCAACTAGCCCTGCTGGTTGGAGTCCTCAAGCTCTTTGCATTCCAAACTGCTGCAGGATGCATTTGCCATCATACGAGCTATGATCCATGGCAGCTTCAACCACAGTGTATTGAATTTACAAAGTACTGCATGTAAAGTGCTTGGAGAGTCTTCTGGATAAGGCCCTCTGAAATGCAGTCACTTATTTCGTAGCTTTAGAAATAACACTCAAGTTAAAACTGCTTAAGAAATTTTAAAGTCTCCCATTGCAAGAGATAAGCGGTTTTTTAAAACTTGGCTCACAATTGAGTGGAATTTTGTTTATCTAAACCAGAGAACTATTTTTAAAAAGGATAATGTAGAGTCTACTACTAATTTAAAGGAGTAGTTATCTGAAGGCCATGGGAAGAGACCTTACAGAGAGTAAAGGGAGTATGAAGTTGGCAGTGGGGAGAGCACTAGACCTGGAATGAGGTCTTGTTGTTGCTTCCCCACCTCAAGTCATGTCCAACTCTTCAACAACCCATTTGGGGTTTTCTTGGCAAAGATACAAGAGTGGTTTGCCATTTTCTTCTCCAGTCATTTTATAGATGAAGAAACTGAGGCCAGCTGGGTTAACTGACTTGTCCAGGGTCACAGGGGTAGTAAGTGTTTCAGGCCACATTTGAACTCAGGAACATCAGTCTTCCAGACTCCAGGTCTGACACTCTGTAGCCACTGTGCCACCTAGCTGCCCATACTAGAACTCAGTCTAGCCTCAGATACTAACTAGCTGTGTGATCCACTTTGCCTCAGTTTCTACATCTATAAAATGGGGGTGATAATAATAGCACTTACTTCCCAGGACTGTTGTAAGGATAAAGTGAGATATTTGTAAAGCACTTTGCAAATATGAAAGCACTGTATAAATGCCACCAATTTTAATGTCCAGCTCCCTCTTTTCACAGATGAGGAAACATAAAGCTCAGAGAGAATGACTTGTCCAAATCACAAAGGTAGTAAGTAGCAAAACCTCAATATCACTACAAATCTAATGCACTTTCTGCTCTTATGCCCAATGACATTCAGAACTTGGTTTACATTTTTAACAGTGCCATACCACTTTATCAAAGCTTACTTTCTATCACAGTGATGTCTATTTTCTCCATGACTGATACACATTTTAATGTAATTTTCCCCTCAAAAAAAAGGTTGATTAAAAAAGGTATTGAAAGCACAAAACCCAAACTCTGTAGCCTTTAGAGTTTATCCCATGCTCTTACCACTCCATCTCATTTTATTTCACATCTGCTCTGTTGTCTGAACAAGTAAACTGGATTACCTTGGTCCCCAAACACTCCTCCCCTCCCCCACACACACCAATTAGATATTCTTCTGATCATAGGACCATAGACTTAGACCTGGAAGGACACACCAATTAGATATTCTTCTGATCATAGGACCATAGACTTAGACCTGGAAGGACCTTAGAAGTCATTATTTAGTTTCATACAACCCCTTCATTTTAAAGATGAGAAAACTGGGGCCTGGAGAAACCATGACTTGCCCAAGGCCACAAAAGCCAGGATTTAAACTCACGTCCTAAGGTCTGAAGTCCTCAAGTCCTAAGGTTTCCACTTTACCATACACTGCCTTCCAATCTATACATATAATTCATGCTCACAGGGGCCGTTTTTTGATAATTCTCAGTTTTGCTCTTTTCGGGGTTTTTTTTTAAGTTGATCACAAATGCTGAAGGTGCAGACCTTGCAATCTAGCCTACTCTGACATCATTACTGAATAACTGCATAGGCTTTTTCTGCTTTCATGCCATTAAAAAAAATCCTCCCCTTTTTCCTGACAATGACTAGTAAAGTCATACGATAAGGTATCCATACCAGGTAATGAAAAAGTTACATGTAAGCCAAAGTTAACCAAGAATGGTTTTATGACTTAATGGTCTGTAATAGTCGATCTGGCAGTTCACTTATCCAGCCCCCTCTAAATTCAGAACTAAGGAAAATGCAGGACCTAATTCCCCAGCTTAGCTCTATAATGAACAGGAAAAATGGCATTTAAGAAACATTCCCACAGCATCTGCTTGCCTGATTTATCCTATCTTGTTTCACTACTGGATTCAGCCAAAATGAAAAGGTGAGAGAACTCTTAGTAACTTACTAAACCTGAATCTTTTTGGGGAGGGAGGGGAAAGAGTATATTACTTACTAGTGAAAAAGGCCACATCTCTTAAAAGCAAGCACATTAAAATCTTTCAAGTTCAACCTTAAAAATGCAATTACCCTATCAAAATGTGTGCCCTGGTTATCTGATATCAATTCCATTTAAACTCAATACCTTTAAATCAAGTGACATATGAGCATTCTTTACAACTTTTTCTGATAGAAAATATACCTCCTCATTTATAAAAAGAGACCAAGAAATCAATGCCTGGGCCTATCAGTTAAAAGCTTTTAGAAGGTGCAAGTCAATGACCTAGACAGTTAGTTACTGATAATTAATACACGGATTTTACCAAATTCTTTTTATCATATTTCTTTTTTGTTGTAACACTTAGCACCATAGCGCAACTCCAAATATCTGGCAAACAAAAACCTGAATGTAGATTTCTGGAAATACCTGTTTACTAAACAAAACTGGGCACTTAAGAGATAAATAGTCAGCACCTTTTGATACCAGAGAAAAAATAAAATTTATTGTTGCTTTAAAAATATCAATTAAAATTATTTAGTTTATTATTGTAAACTAGTAATTCATGGGATTCAAGGGTTTTATGTCAACAAAAAGTTTTGTCAAGATTATTACATTTGCTTTTTTTTTTAGAATATATTCTACATCTGGATAAAAAAGTTTTTAAATAAAGGTATACATATACAACACTGGAACCCTTCATCTTTCTACTTAAAACAAAACATAGAATTGTCAGTTGGTTCCATTTTGGAAAACAAGTCCATTTTATCACAACAATTTTTATTATTCTCATCGGCTTAGTTGCAGACTCGCCTCTTACAAGCTAGTAAAGTTACCAGCTTTAGAAATGGACAACAGTCCTAGGGTGAGGGCACAGAGGACAAATGTGGGAAGGGGATGGAGATTGCACACCCTAACATAAGAAAATTAATTAAAAAATAGTACCGGTTAATGATAGACCGGTGCTCTGTTTTGTGCGTTTTGTCACAAATTAGCTGCAGTTTCAGAGCACCAGAAAACGAGAATCAGAATACTTAAAAGACAGGGCTATTGTTACAAAAAAGGAAAAAAAAAAGTAGTGCAAAACAGGAAAAACTGATGCAATCTTCCAGCAGCCCTGCTGCCGCCACAACCGGCAGCGGCGGCCAGCGCCGCCACGCCTTGGAGTGCTTTAAGCTTAATTCGGTGCAGCCCCTAAATTGTAAAATAACTCTGCTGCAGGCAGGTTCCCTGGCTTCCTCCGTATACCCCTTTCGCTCCCCAGAAAGGGGAAGGGAGTGGAGATGGTGGAATAAATGGCTAGGAAGAAACAGGATGAAGGAGGTCGAATCCAAACAGTCCTAGGACCACTCTAGCCAAATGCACATTTCCAGTAATCCCTTCCATGAAGTATTGCCTTCTGCTGCTATCATGTTCTCCTCGGCCTATTATGCACCCCCCAAAAAAAAACTTCCCCAGGACACCCCAACCCTCCATCGCTGCCTGGGAACCACAGAACACCACACCCCAACTCCATCCCTCCCACCCCAAGTCTCTTGCTCGTTCCCCCCTTCCCTTGCAGCCTTGCCCTTCAATTACACACGCCCCACCGCGCAGGAAGAAATCATATTTAGGAGAGAAAAGAGGGAAGAGAGGAGAGGAGGAGGAGAGGAAAGAGAAGCGCGCGGAAGAACAACCGTCTGCCCCCTCCCCCGCCCGCTTCCTCGGTCTCAGTGGCCCCAGTTGCCGAAGCCGATCTCCTGCTTGTATCTATTAGTGAGGATGTTGGCTTTCCGGGTGAGTTTGGAAAGCACCATGTGCAGTCCCCGGAGGTGATAGTGAAACTGCTTCTCCAGGTCTTCCTCCCCCCCTTCTCCATCCTCCAGAAGGCTCAGGTCCATAAGAATGTCCTTGGGTTTCCAAGTGCCGGTGGGGGTCTCGTCGCCCTGCTGGGGAGTCTGCTGCAGGACGCCCCACTCGATGTCGTTCCGGATGGACTTGAGCAGCATGTAGTGGCTGTACATGTCCCGGCTGGGCGAGAAGAAGCTTCCAGTCGCACTGCCGGGGCTGGGGGGACCCCCGTCTCCCAGCTGGGGATCTCTCTCCTCCAGGCAGCCGCCGCTGCCTCCGACCACCACCCCGACCCCCGCATCCAGCTCCTGCTCCAGCAATGGCACGTCCCGAAGGAGGCTGGGAACCATCACAGTCTGGTCCATGTTATTCACCGCCCCGATGAAGCGGTTCATGGCGTTGAAGAGGGAGTGCTTCTGGTTGTAGGTGTCGCAGATCTGCATCATGGTGGTCAGGCGGGAAATGCGAAGAAAGGGAAGGAGAGCAGGCTGGGCAGAGAGGAGGGAGTGCAAGGCTGGGGTCGGCTCGGGAGCCTGGCCTGGCCTTTGAGGTGCGAGGATGCTCCCGAAAGCGCGTGTGCGCGCACACAATGACCCAAGCGCACACACCGGAGCTGAGTCAGCTAGCTAGGGAGAGCCGATGGGAAAATCTTCGGCTTCAGCTTTATAACAGGCCTTGTCCTACAACTCTTTCTTCCCTAGTACGCTGGAGCCTCCGCAGGATGGGTGGTTCCTCTTGGGCCACAAGGAGCCTGGGAGCTCGCTGCAGTTGCGGAGGCGGGCGGTGGCAAAGGCGGCAGAAGCAGCAGCAGGTAGTCGGCTGGCTGTACCGGCTAGATTAGGAGGGCAAAGGAGATGGCGATTACTCATCCGGGCGAGGGTGCCCTTGGTAGCCTCCTCCCCAACATGCACCTCCCCTCCCCTCCCCCTCTCCTCCTCCTCCCAACCCAATTAGCTCCCCCACTGCATCTGTTGCTAACTGACGGAAATCACTGGGTTCCCTGGGGTGCTGGGCCCCAGCACTCCCTCTGCCCTCCCTTCATCCCAGGAGACGGAAAGAGAAGCAGTCTCCCCTCCGTTCCCCAAAGGAGGAAAAAACTAAACTCCTGCTGCGGGGAATAAAGGCACTCACGTGCATGCACTGGAATGAGGGAGAGGGTAGGATGGCTTGCACCCACCGGTTGTCTTTTCCTCCGTCCGCGGATTTCGGCCGGACTCAGTGCCCCAGCTCTTATCTGATGACTCGTGCGGTCAGTGGCCGGAGAGCAGCTGGTGTTGGTAGTGGCACTGACCCCCTCCCCATGCCAGGTGCCGCTTTTATAGCTGGGGAAAGGTGTTACCGCACAGGGGCCACCCCTCACGCCTCTCTTCCTCCCTCCTTCTTTGGCAACCCGGAGAAATGAAATGCCCAAGTCCTGGTGACCGCGAGTAACACTCTACGGGCTCTTTCTACACCCGGGGGTGGGCGGGGTCGGGCAGGGCAGGGCAGAGTCGAGCTGAGCTGGGAACCCGGGCTCCGCCTCTCGCCTGACTCGGGGCAGAGTGGGGAGGGGAAGGAGCGGAAAGCCGGCACTGCGGGCCCCCGCCCGGTTTGGGGCGGGAAGTAGGAGAGTTGGCTGGCTGGGACCGAGAGAAAGAAAAAGGAGGGGAGGGGAGGGGAGGGGAGGGGAGGGGAGGGGAGGGAGGGGGCTGATAGAAGTAGGAGTCCTAGGTTGCCGGGTTGGGGAGGAGAAGGAAGATGTTAAGATGACTTAAAGACAAACTCCCAATTTAATGGGAAGTAGGAAGTCGCCTGGTGTGCGCATCGGCTGGTGGCAGCCGTGGGAGTGAATTGCAAGGCCGGGGGTCAGGGGAAAGAATGCATGTGCTTCTGGCTCTACTTTACAGTCCTACCCCTCAGACATTGGCCTGTCCGCCCTTCTCCACAAGCATTTGTCTGTTCTGGTCGGAAAAGAGCAGACCCGTCCGGAGAACAGAGTAAGGCTTTGGGCTCTAGTCGTCCTGAGACGCCCTCTCCGTCCACCCCCACCTCCACCCTCCAACTTATTATTAGCTGATGGTAGGAACTGATAGGCTTGGAGCTCTTCAGTGGCTTCCATCTCGGGATTCTTATGTAAGGAGCAGAACGACCCTGGGCATGCCCAGTCCACGTGGGAGGCCACTCCAACTCCACATGCTCCTGCAACCTCCTTGGTCGTGATTCTTCTCCCATTTTCCCGTCTACATCCCTTCCCCCACAAGCACAGTCATTCCATCTTTCCAAATACTTCCCAGTGAGAGGGTCTTTCCAAACCTTCTTCAGCAACAGCTGCGTCTCCACTGTTTGACAGCCGGTTTGGACGGTATTTTTATAACTCGGACCAGAGACTTGAACTCTCCCTCCACTCAGAAACGTTTATAGAGTTAGCCTGTGGTCCAAATTCATTCCTTTTTTTCCGGCCAGAGCTAGAGAACCAAATTAGCATAGGTAATGTGTGTCCTTTGGAGGGGGGTCGGGATGGGGATCTGTAGGGTGGGACTGTGGGAAGGTGCAAGACCATTAAAACAGGTTAGGGAACATAAAAAAACAGTGAAACGGAAATTCTCAAAATGTTAAAAGTATCAGGATTTTAAAAACACCTCCCACTCCAGTGTGGGACTACTTCTGTGATAATTTAAAACCTTTTATAAAATAGAGAGCGATTCTGTGACAGCGTTTTTCTTCATCCCTTTCTTAATTAAAAACCTCCACTGGCCCACGCTACTTGCGCAGAGGACTTTGCATACCTAGGACTTGTTAAACCTCTTACTTTCTATTTCAAACTGCAAATCCGCCCCACTAAAAAGTAAGAGATTTAGATCTGGAAGGGTCCTCAAGATATCTTCTAATCTAGTTTATTTTTGCTCCCCTTTGCTACCTCTGAGGAAAATGAGGCTTAGAAATAAAGTTGTGACTGGTCCACACCCCCAAAGGCTGCCCGGTAGCAGAGTTGAACCTATAGGCCCTGACCCCAGTCCAAGGTTCTTCACACACCACCTCAGGTCCTGATTGTCTTAAAATATATTTGCACTACCATATCGTATCCCAAATTAAGGATTTCCTGCTATATTAATATGGTTCGAAATCATTTAACATTTAAAGGTATCTTTACGTATACTAAATGTTTTACATCTTTAAATCCTTAGATTTATTCCTACCTCGTCCTCCCAAAGCAATGGATCTTTATAAAAAGTACAACTCACACTGTCTTGCCAAAAGGATCCCACCCCCACAGCCAAATATTAAAAGTTAAGTTTAACAGCCCCTTCTCGGGACCTTGACCCTAATTTTGAGTTTACTTCCTGCATGTATCTCATGGTCTCCAGTTTACTCCCCATTTCTTGGTTACTTGATTTCCTGGCCCATCTACGCCTTCCTTTAATGCAGAAAGATAAAAACGCTTCCAGCACCGGCAAAAATCCTCGCCTTGGAGGCACCGGATTACACCCTCACGCTACCCCTCCCTCGCTCCCGACCCCAGCGGCAACAATGCAAAAAAGATCTCGGGCCAACCATCTAATCCCAGCCCCGGGTCCTGGCCTGCGGAATCACCCCACAGCCTCTCCTCTGGCCTCAGCCAATCAACACGAATCAGTCGCGGGTGGTTATGCTAATGAGCCCCCTCGCCCCTAGCCAGTCAGAAGGCGCTTTCCTGCCTCTTCACCCTCCCCCGCCTTCGCTTTTCCCAGTGTCCTTTCTCACCCGCTGAGGCCAACTTGTCGTCCGGCGTCCCTGGCAACGGGCGCGTGGCCAAGTCGGCCCCGGCCGAGGTCTAAAACCTATGCGAGACCACGTGACCGTTGGAAGGCTGGCGGGGTGGGGGAGAGGAAGGGGCTGAGGTCGGGGTGGCTGGGCGATGACTTCGGCCCCGCGGTGACCGGGGCTTGGGAGCGCGGGGGCGGCTTGGCAGCACTTAGCTCTGGCGTACAAGACTGGCAGGAGGGTGGAGGAAGTGCCCTGCAGTAACCCCCGGCTTTGTGCTCCCAGCCCGCCCCCAGCGCCTTTGTGCCTCCTGGAGAGGGGGCTTGAGCCAAGGAGTCCCAACAGCTCTTCCAAGAGGGGGCCCCTCTGGGGCCTCAGTCTCCTGGCCGGGGAGAGGCGCGCTGCCCAGCTCTCCTCGTTTCTCTCTCTCCTTTCCTCCCCTCCTCTCCTCCTTCTCCTGCTCCTGCTCCTTCCTGTCTCTCTCTCTCTGATTCTCTCTCTCTCCTCCACTTCTCACTCTCCCTCTCTTCCTCTTCTCCCTTCTGTCTCTTCTCTCCGCTTCTGTCTCTCTTTTGTCTCTCTTCTCCCCCTTTTTTCTCTCCTCTCTCTTTTTGTCTCCTGTCAGATTCTGTCTCTCCTCTTCTCTCTTTCTTCCTCCTCCTCCTCTTCCTCCTCCTTCTTTTTCTTCTCTCTCTCTTTCACTCTTCCTCCCTCTCTCCCTCTTCTCTTTGTTTCTTCTCTCTCTTCCTCTCTCATACACATAAACACATATTATAGAACATCCTGTGTAGTTAGAAACCATAGATAAATGTGCATATCTTAAAAATTTACATAGGTTTTGCGAGCAGTTTCCACCATTCAAATAAACCTTTGAGGGCCAGGATCATGTTTTTGTCTTTCTTTGTATCTGCAGCTCTTAGCACAGGTCTGACACACAATAAACACTTAAGGATTGCTTGTGGATGACCCACCGAGTCTCCTCGTAACCCTTCTCTTTCTTTGTGTGTCTCTCAGGTTCTCTCCACTTCCTTTGACTGTCTCCTTGATGATTTCTGTCTCTTGACTGTCTTTCTCTCCTATTTTCTCCACTCACTGACGCTCTGACAGCTCTCTTTTCACTCCCTCTGTCTCCCTAGTCTTTCTCCATCTTTCTGCTTTAGTCCTCTCACTTTCTCCGATTGTCTTTTATCTTTCTTCCTACCTTTTACTGTGTGACCTTTTTTTCTCCTTCCCTCCTCCTCCTGTGTCCTCCACTGCCTGACTCAATCTTCTTATGTCTCCTCTTTCTTTGTCTTTCCGTGTCTCCATTTTTGTCTTTCTGTCTCACTGTAAACTTTATGGTTTGTTTTTTTTTTTCTCTCTCTCTCCTTCCCTCCCCGGCCATCTCCCTTTGCCTTCAGACTTCAAGAACCAAGAAATCAACAAGATATGTTGGATTATTTGGCACAAATTGACACATTTACCACCTGTATCACTTCCCTCCCCCCAAAAAATCTCACACAACTGTCATTTTGAATATGTCCAAATTTGCCCAAAATGAAACAAAAGAATAAATACGCTGACAGGATAATAAATTTATATAGTACCTTATAAGGTATATTACACCCCCTTTGAGTTTATTTCCTGCATGTATCTCATGGTCTCCAGTTTACTCCCCAGTTCTTGGTTACACAATTTCCTGGCCCCCTCTTGCAGATGACAAAACAGATTGTGAGTTTTTCAAAGCCACTCATCGAGTAGGTATCAGAAATGGTGCTTGCACTCCAGTCTGCTTTCCACTACATCTGCTTATTCCTCTGCTTATTCCACCAGAGCTTCCACTGCATCTGCTCTGCCACTTTTAAACTACTCCATCTTTCCTCATTCGAGAGTAGCGGGAGGAGTTGTGTAATTCCTAGTGTAGCAGACCAGCAGCCTCAGTATTTCAAACCAGAATGACCTGACATTCTGGAAGAAGCTGAGAAAATTCCAAATTTAGATCTCTTGTCCTGCTTAGGGAAATGTCCCAGAAATGTCTTCCATTGACTAAACTACTTATTTTCTTGGAAGAAAATAAAGCAGAGTTACTTTTCTATCGTGCCATTCTTTAAAATTACATGTTCAGCCCCGGAGTTGGGACTGGCAAACCATTCACATCCCACCTGTCCTTTTAGGGTCTGAGAGGAGAAGAGTGCGCCAGAGCTGGAGAGTCCCAAGGGGGTTCTGGTGCTGGCTTATTTGGGATATTGTTCTTACTCCCGATTTCTCCCTACGGAGGTAACTTTACTATCCTTGAGTAGACGGGGAAATGTTTGTATCTGGGCCCCCCAAAACTGTGTAGAGAATGAAATTAGAGAATTTAGATACGATAGTTGATTAAGAGAGTTACACTGCATTTTTCCTTGACTTTTGATTCTAGATGTCCTACTATGTCTTCCCTTGAATACCAAAAATTCCATAATAGGCTGACACTACAACCAATAAAAAGAGGGGGGTG
Source organism: Vombatus ursinus (assembly GCF_900497805.2). Classification (NCBI taxonomy): domain Eukaryota; kingdom Metazoa; phylum Chordata; class Mammalia; order Diprotodontia; family Vombatidae; genus Vombatus; species Vombatus ursinus. The sequence goes on along the minus strand of NW_020954587.1, from coordinate 4,075,677 downwards.
GGACAGAGAAACCTGGCCTTCCCCTATCGCACTGTGTGACAAGTTCCTAGGTTTATATTCCTGGAATAAAAGAAAGAAAATTTCCTATTTCAGAGCTTTAAAACCAATCAGAAGCATAGAAAAACTCGGGTTAAGTGTTGATCAAAGTTGTATTATATTGTAAACAAAACACTCGGGTGGGAAGGCATAGTGATGACATTCCTAAGTCTTCCTAGTGTTCACCTTTCTAAAGAATTAAATAATTTTAGAGCTGGAAAGTACCTTAGTGCTCATCTGTTCTAACTCAGAATAGCTAAGTGAATTGCCTAAAGTAAAAAAAACTACTAAATGGCAAAGTTAGAACTAGAATTTAGGTGTCCTCACTCTCAATCTATGTTCCTTTCTTCTCCCCCTCCCCTTTTTGAACATAAATGTTATTGATATCTTTTGTTTTCACATTGCCTAAACTTCCCCATGCCCCTCCCTCACCACCTCCCAGAGAGCCATCCCTTATTATAGCAAAGAATTTTTTAGCAGTAAAAAAAGAAAAAAATATGCAAAATCAATTAATACATCAAAACAAGTCTGACTTTATATTCAACGTCTCCCCCTCCCCCTACACTCCCCTCTGCTCTCCCACATACACATAAACACACCCCAAACACATACATACTTAACCTCTGGAAAGGAACGAGGAAAATATTTTCTCATATCTCTTCTTTGGGAAACTTGTTCTTTGTAATTTTGCCACATTCCTTTTTAATTGTTTTGTGGTGATTGTTCTTTCCATTTCCATTTTCATTGTTGTAATCATTGATTCTGCTTACTTCATCTTTCATCAATTCGTATAGATCTTTCTATGCTTCTCTGTATTCATCACATACATCATTTCTTACGGCACAGTAATAAACCATTACATTCACATACCACAATTTGTTTAGCCATTCCGTAGTCAGTTGGCATCTACTTTGTTTTCAATTCTTTGCTACTGCAAAAAGCACTACTATAAATATTTTGGTGTATATGGAACCTTTTTTTTTTTTTTTAATTACTTCCTTGGGGTAAATGCTTGAAATCTCCAGGTCAAAAGGTAGGGACATTCTCTGTGCTCTTTTTTACTCTACCTGTCTGTAATAGTCTGTCTGAGTTTGGAATTTAGTAGCACCTTCAAAATTTGGGGCAGAGGGGAAGGTGACTTCAGTGACTCTTCCAAGACTGAATTCATCTTTCTGAACATATCGTATTGTGTGATTATATGTGCATTCATATGTGTATGATATTTGATGTGAGTATTAATTAGTGAACCAATATTAATCTGAGTAGAGGTCTCTAGTAGAGTTCTTCAGGGATTGATCATTGGCCCTGTGCTATTTAAATTTTTGTCTGTGGTGTAGATTAAGCCAGATGTGGTATGCTTATCTGATTTCCAGATGACACAAAGTGAGTATCCAAAATGCATTGACAGACTATTGTCTGATTCTAATAAGACTAAATTTTCTCCAAATAATTTGTGACATCTCATTTCTTACCTGGCAGCACTATTCTGGGACTTCTCTGTACACCTATGTTGGGCATCTTCCCCCATCCTCCTCTTTTCAGCCTTTTATGTGTAGTCTTCCCCCATTAGATTGTAATCTCCTTGAAGGCAGGGACTGTCTTTCTTTTTTCCTGTTTGTATCCCCAGTGCTTAGCACAGTGCCTGGAACATAGTAGATCCTTCATAAATATTTGTTGACTGACTGATTGGGATTTCACTGATACAGCTATTCCCATATCAGTAAGAGAGAGGGAGCGTATAGATATCATACAGGTAAAATTGGTAGGACTTGACAATAGATTGGATATGGGGTGGGGGAGGTGAGAGAAAATGAGAATTCAAGGATGACACCTAGGTTTTAAACCTGGGTGACTGGGAAGATGGTAACGCCCACCCACTCATTTATACCTGTCCATCTTGGTCAGCTCTTGTCCCAGAAATTTTCCAAGGGTGGGGGGGGGTGCAGTGAAGAGGTACATCCAATATACTCTAGCCCTTCATTGAAATATCATGATATGTATGGCTAGCGGTGGAGCAGTAGGCTATCCTTATGCCTTGCTCTCACTGTGTTACTGAATTAACTTTTCAGATAACACATAATCCTCATTAGGTCCCACATACCACTTCTGTAAAGCATCTTTGTTATGTTTTGCAACAGGTTGTAACACAGAGCGTGTATCTCTTCATTGCCCTTTGAATGGGTCTCAGCTCTATTTCTTTTGATACTGATATTCCATGACTCCCAGACATAACTGAATAGTCATTATTAGTACTTTAAAAATTAGGTCTTTGATTCAAGAAGAAACTTGGGGTCAATTTGAAGAATTATGCCATTTGTCATCTCATTTTCCTCCTCCTGTTCAACAATGTTCTCCAATCATTTCATATTTGCAATGTCTATTCAAGATATATTTGCTGATGGAAAAGCTCTATGGGTTACCCATCCAATTGCGTGTCAAAATTTGGAAAATCGACATTCTTCATCCACTTTGTTTTGCCTGAACTCTTTTAAGTGATTATTGTTGTCATTTAGAAGACTTTTCAGTCTTCTAGGGCTTGTTGCAATTAGCACATTGCCATTTACAAACAGGAGCACCTGGAGAAACTTGGAATTCCTATTTTAAGTTGGACTTCAGTTTCGCTTGGATACCCTCCATGATAGTAGGACTTGATATTAATAATCATGTGGTCATCAAACAAAGTTTTCTCTGTTGTTATATCTTTCATAGTCTTATATGATTTTGACATATGCATGGAAAACAACTTGTTCTAGAAGAGCCTTTAAGGCAGTATTTTGTTCTACTGAATCAAATGATTATTTATAATCAAGAAGCAAAATACAGAAGAACTTGTTTTCTCTGCAACAAGGCAATTATATGATTGTAAAGGTGTGGTCTACTTAGAATATCCTTTGTAGAAGCCTGCCTTCTCACATTCCCCTTCTCACATCTTTATAATGGGTTGGGGTTGGGATAAACAGCAGGATAATTCAGAGTCTATGGAATGCTAATCCTGTCCTCTGGCCACTTCTATGGAAACATACTCACCTCTGAAGGACTTGTTGCTTTAGGATAATGCAGTAACCCTGACATTCTCTTGGTCTCATACACATGGATGGATGAATGGGTTTGAGGAGGGAGTCTGTGTCAGATAGAATGTGCCACTAAGCCAAGAAGAGTGGCCCACTCTGTGGACCTTAAAGGGAGTGACCTCAGCCTTTAGATTTCCTTCCTTTTTCATTTGCAGGTAATGTTAAGATTCTTCAAGCCTCTCCTAGGAGAGATGGGAGAGGGTTTGGTGCCCTTCCCTCATCCCAGTAGAAATGGCAAACCGCTCATAGATCATAGCTAGGGATTCAACCAGAAATACTAAACCCGGGCCTTGGCTTATTTTTCTACCTCATGTGTACTTCCACTAGAATAGGTGAATAGTGATTCTGAGTGGACATGGCCAGCCTTGTGAGTTCAAGAGGTCAGGAATACCCAGGTCTTTTGGTCGGAACTGACTGGAAACAGGAGGGGATTCTAAATTAGAAAGAATGACTAGCAACAGAAAGAAAAATGAGCCCTATCCCTTAACCTGGTTCATCAGAAGATACGAACCTTGAATAAGACAGGGCAAAGCTGAGTAGGTGATGAAATGGCAATTTAGCAATACCATAAACTGCTCATTTGTGATGTTTTAAATTTCATTCTTCCAGAGGAGTGTAACAGTAGCTACAATTCATGACTCTGCTTGTGTAAGTTTTTGTTAATACATGCTTGTGATAAACATGTACGCATGTATGTATGTATGTGTGGTAAATGGCTGCCGTATATCTGATCTGCAATGTACATTGACTACCATTTTTATTCTCTACTTTTGGGAAGACCCTAACCATGAGCCAAATACATACTTTAAGTAATTTTCTGTGGTGCTGTGGGGTGGGAGGCCAAAGAGTATGAGAAAATGAGCCTGACACCCCCTTTACCCCCATCCCCCCATACCCTATTTAGAGGGTCAGGCTTCCCCAGAACTGAACCTGGCTCATTCATGCATGGGTCCAGAGAAGAGGTACCTCTTAGTGTAGAAGAAGAGGGTGCCTCAGCCCCCTGGGCCAAGCAGTACCAAACTTAAACCCTGAAGAAATGTAAGGTTTCCCAAAGGGGAATGCACATCCATGATTGATTGGAATTAGACCCTGAGATTCCAGAGAAGTATCTAAGTGTAATAATAACATGCTGCTGGGCATGATTGAAGATGTTTTCCACCTCTTTGGAATCATCACATCTTTCAGCTATCTTGAGAATCAATTTATCAAAATCCTTAAATATTTGTCCCCTTCAGCACATACCTCTTCTGCGTACCTTTGATCTAGTCTAGTTACATTTCCCATGTTTATTTTCTCTGTTGCCTTTTCCAGTTCCTCATGTAGCATGGCTAGGGTTTAGGACTGTTGTGTTAAAGTTGAAATTTAGTAGTTCCACTGTCCTTAATTGTGAAAAAAAAGTTATAGAATTCTTTACAGATCTTTTCCATTTTTTTCATCTCTTTGTCATAGTCTTTCCAGTTTCATCCTAGGATGACTTTGCTTAGTTAGGTCTTACCAAGTTTTCTTTAAACTTTTTTTCTCCTATACTGTCTCTCACTGTTTCATGAGGCCATATTACTTATAATCTTTCATCATATTTCTCCATATGATTTTAAAAATGAGTTTATGTTTTAAACCAGTATTGTCCTTGGCAGTCACATCTCTCCATTTGACAAAGGATTGTGTTGGGTATTTGAGGAGGTTTCAAGCATTTTGGTCTCCTTGCTGTGGTAATTAATATCCATGATTTAAATTCTTTTTCAGTTGGCTAATAAACATTTATTAAATCCTACTGTGTGCCAGGTGCTGTGCTAAGGGGGATACAAAGAAAGGTAAAAGACAATAACTGCTAAGTTCACAATTTAATAGGGGAGCCAACATGCGAACAACTATATATAAACAAGCTATACACAAGATAAATTGGAAATAATCAACAAAGAGAAGTCACTAGAAATAAGACAAATTGGAAAAGTCTTCCTGTAGAAAGTAGGATTTTAGCTAGGAGCTGAAGAAAACAGGAGGTGAAGATGAAGTGGGAGAAGACTTGCGAAAGTATTAAAATTCATTCCAGTGCTACAAATTAATACATATGCAATTAGTACTCCACTAGAAACCTCCTTCCAAGTTTCCAGTGAAATATTTCTTGCAGGGTCAATCAATTAAACCAGTTTCAAATCTACTTAATTCTTCTATTATCTGGCCCATATTTTTTCCATTTTGTGCAATACACAGCATGACTTTGTTAAACATGTTGCAAAACTCTGGGTAAAGTGTAGCTAAACATTCTCTTGAATTATCAGTCTATTAACCCGTTCAGAAAAAGAAATGAGGTTAGTGATGAAGCCATGCTGGTTTTTTGTGATCTGTTTTCTTTTCTAGAACTTCACTAAGTATCTCTTTAATAATTTGTTCTAGAAGTTTGCAAGGAGTCATAGTCAAGCTCACTAGCCTATAATTTTCAGAATCTATTTCTTTCCCTTGTCTGAAAACTAGAACAAACTTTGTCCCTCACCAGTTCTGCATTCCATTCTCCATGATCTTTTAAAGATCACAGGCTATAACTCAGCAGTCACATCACCCAGTTTTAGTACCTTCATCTGGGTCTGATGCCATGAATTCCTCAAGTATAGTTAGGTGCTCTCTTCTTATCTCTCTACTGTTTATCTCAGCTATCAACACTAGATCATTCTCCTTGGCAGAAAAAAAAACCAACGTAGAGGTGAGCAGTTCCATACTCTCTCCATCATTCATTATCATGGTACCATCTACTCCATGCAGCAGTCTTATTCCATCTCTGATCCTTGTCTTTCCCCCTATAGAAATTTTAAAAAATTCTTTTGTCTTTTCTTTAATTTTATTCACCTCTGTCAGCTCATTCTAGACTTAAGCACTCCTGATACTATTTTTAAAAGACCATGTTTCATCTTTTTATTTTTCTTCTGATATCTGCCTTCTTTTCCATCTTCTTTACATGATTTTAAAAAATCTAAATTGGTTGGTAAGTTCTCTGTGTATCCATATTGCTTTCTTTTAGATGAATCTCCATTTTCTTACTCCACAGAATTGTTTCTCTTCGTATTTTAGCACTGAGGCACTGCTGCTGGGCCCACAGTGGCTGAATCTTGTGCCACTCCTGTTCTGTACCTAGGCAAGCATTTTAAACAAGGTTCAGTCCAAGGGAGCCTGGCCATTAATGAAAGGGAGCTCCCATTTCTCTCACCCATTGGCTCATTAATTCTCCTCCCCCATCATCTGCAGAGAAATTGCTTAAAGAGCAGGTCTCCCCAAAGGGGAAAGTAAGAGACGTACTAAATGTGCAATATGTATCAGTTATGGGACAGGTAATTTCCTATGCGCAAAAAGAAATACAAAACAATAAAAACTCACATAGCACATTAACAGGATTCAGTAATTTTACTTATAACTACTGTTCTAATTTGCTGGGAGGCAACAAGAAGAGGGCTTCCCCAAGCCTGGGCATTTTTACCAAAGAGTTGTAAGCATAATGAGGAGCCAAAGTAAAATATAAAATGCTTCATTAACAATCCTGTGAAACTGTTCTGATAAGGTTTAACCATCAGCCTCCCAGCAACAGAAACTGCTCACTCCAAAGTTATCAATGATAGCTTAATTGCCAAATCCAATGGCCTTTTCTCTACCCTCATCCTTCTTGACCTCTCTGAGGCCTTTGACACTGTTAATCACCCTCTTCTCATTGACACTTTTTTTCCTCTAGGTTTTCAAGACACCACTTTCTCCTGTTCTCTTCCTAACTATTTGATCAATCCTTCTCTGTCTCCTTTGCTGGCTCTTCATCCAGGTCATGCCTGTTAACTATGCATTGGTGTCCCACAGGTCTCTGTCCTGGGCTTTCTTATTTTGTCCCTTGAAACCATTTCATTTGGTTATCTCATTAGCTCCCATATATTTAATTATTATATCTAGGCTATTGATCCAGCCCTAACCTCTCTGCTCACCTCCAGCCTTACATAGCCAACTGCCTATAGACATCTCAAATTGGATGTCCTGTAGACATCTTAAGCTCAACATATACAAAACTGAACTTATTATCGTCCCTCCACCTTCCAAATTTCCCTGTCACTATTGAGGGCATCACTTCACCCCTGTCCCTCAGGATTGCAACCTAGGCATCGTCCTCAAATCCTCACTATCTCTTACCCGCCTCCCTGTATCTAATCTATTGCAAAGACCTTTTCAACATCTCTTGAATATACCCCCTTCTCTCTCCTCTGATACTGACACCATCTTGGTGCAGGCCCTCATTTCCTCAAGCCTGAACTATTACAGTAACCTGCTAGTTGGTCCATCTGCCACAAGTCTCTACCCACTTCAGTCCTTCCTCCACTCAGATGCCAATTGACTTTCCTAACGTGCTGGTCCAGCCATGTCATCCCCTACTCAATAAACTCCAATGGCTCCTTGTTACTTCAAGGATCAAATGTAAACTCCTCTGGTATTCAAAGGCCTTCATAACTTGCCCCATCATTACATTTCCAGCCTTCTTACACCTTATACCACCCTCCCCAACACATTCTTGGATCTAGTGACACTGGCATCCTCGCTGCTCCTAAAACAAGATACTCCATCTCTCAGTTCTGGACATTTTCATTGGCTGTCCCTAATGCCTGGAATGCTCTCTCTTTCCTTCTCTCTCTCTCTCTTTCCTTCTCTCTCCCCCCCCCTCTCTCTCTCTCTGTCTCTCTCTTCATTTATACTTTCTTGACTTCCCTTGCTTCCTTCAAGTCCCACCCAAAATCCTATCTTCTACAGGAAGCTTTTCCCAATCCCTCTTAATTCTCCTGCCTTCCTTCAGTTGATTATTTCCTATTTATCCTGTACATAGCTTGTTTTTTTACAAAGTTGTTTATGTGTCATTTCCCCCATTAGAATGTGAACAACACCTCAAAGACAGGGACTATGTTTTGCTTTTCTTGGTATCTCTGGTACCTAGCATAGTGCCTAATAATTAGTGGGCCCTTAATAAATGCTTATTGACTGACTGATTCGCCTGTGTTATGAGCCTGGGTTGCTGAGAGGATGGTGGTGCTTTCAACTGTAATAGGAAAGTTAGGAAGAAGGGAAAGACAATGAGTTTAGTTTTGGATATGGAATTTTAGGTCATAGGACCCTGCCAACCTTTTCTCTGAACCTTTGCAATCAGCTCTTTCTCAAAACCTAGGGCTTCTGTCAGAGTGTCCTAGATTTCCTCTTCCCAACATGAATTCTAAGATGGAGTGTCTATTTCCCACTAAAGTTTCCATCTATTCCATCCCAACAACCAGTTTTTCCCTATTGGTGAGAATCATATCCAAAATAGAATTTCCCATTCCTCCATCTTTTGAAGGAAGAAGTTATCATTAAAGCAAGACAAGGAATGATTAGCTTCTCTGCTCTTGGAAGAAAGAGAGCTATGGAAGACATCTAAATAATTGAAGTCTGGCATCACTACTGAATTATGCCTCTGTTCCAGACTCATGATTTGTTTCCAAAATTCATCTTCATCCTCCTTCTCAATGTTATATAGGATTTTCTGAAGACAATATTGCTTCTGTATTTTCCTAATTTATTTGAGTATTATCTATGATGCCCCTCGAGATTTCTACAATAGGTATGTTTTAACATGCAACAGTAATCTGCAGCCCCCCCCCTTTCTTTTTCTCCTGTTTCTTTGAACAAGTTAAAAACTTTCAGAGCCACATTTCCATTTTGGGTCTCATCCAATCAATTTCAGTGATATGTGTTAGGTCAAATTTGCCTCCTTGCATAATTTTTTAAATTAAAATTTTTTTCAATTATCAAGCATTTGTTTTTCTTTCTTGCACTTCTTTTACAGAAAAACAGCAGTACAAAACTCTTTCAATAAGTAAATATAGTCAAGCAAAGCAAATTCCCATATTGTCCATGTTCAATAATGTGTGTCTCATTCTGCATATTAGTCCATTTTGCCACCCATTCTTTATGAAGATAGCAATCTTCATTGTTGGTCTTCTGAAATCATGATTGATCATTGGGTTGATCAGAGTTCTTAAGTCTTTCAAACATTATTATTTTTTTTTACAATATTGATGTGATAGTATAAATTGCTCAGGTTTTGCTCATCTTGCTTATACTAATTATTTCTACATAGGTAGTCCTTTAGCATTATTCATGCATATTTACTGTTTTATATTTCTTTTAACTCCTATGTTTGAACTTCAAAGTTTCTGGACAGTGCTGGTCTTTTCATTAGGAATATTTGGAACTCCTCTGTGTCATTAAAGATCCAATTTTACCCCTTCAAGTTTAGACTCAATTTTATTGGGTAAGTTATTCTTTACTGTAGGCCTATATCCTTTTCCTTCTGTAATATAATATTCCCAGCTTTCTGCTTTTTTATTCTAGTGGTTACTAAATTGTGTATGATCCTAACTGTGGTTCCTCAATATTTAAGTTGTTTCTTATTGCTTACAGTATTTTTTTCTTGAGCCTAGAAACTCTGGATTTTGGCTATAATGTTCCTGAAAGTTTTCATTTTAATGTTCCTTTTATGAGGTTTTTGATGTATGTTTTTATTTTTACTTCTGTTCAAAGAGAACTGGACAATTTTCTTTTAAGATTTCTTGAAATATGGTATTTAGGTTTTTGGGGATAAATGACTTTTAAGTAGTCCAATGATTCCTAATTTTTCTCTCTTTAATCTCCTTTCCAGGTAACAATTTCTTTTTTTTTTCTGCTTTTGATTTTGTTTTAGTTTTTCTTTTTGCTTGTGGAGTATTGGCTTCTATTGATCCATTTTAATTTTCAAAGAGTTTATCACTTGGGTAAGGTTTTGTATCACTTGTGCCAAGCTGTTAATTACCATTACAATGTTTTCTTCTATAACTCTCATTTCTTTGCAAATTTTTTCTTCTAGTTCTCTCATTTTTTTTTATTAACAAAATTTATAAACTTTTTTTTAGCTCTTGCTCTATTTCTTCCAGGAATTCTGAGTGTATGCCCAGCCTGTGTTTTTCTCTGAAATTTTGTTTATAGGTATTTTCAAGTCATTTTCTTCTTCTGGAATTGTATCTTAAGCATCCTTGTTTTTGTTTGTTTGTTTTTTTACCTCATTCTTCCAACCAGCTTTCTGACTTCAAACTTTATGTTAGAGCTGGCCTTGGTGCACTTCTGGAGCCAAGGCCTGTGCTAAACCTATTGCTACTTTCTTGGGCATATTGAGTGTTATGTGGTTCTAGGCTTTCAGGGACAGCTCAGGCTGGAGACTTGCAAGCATTCAATAATCCCCAAATGATCTGATCCAGGGCAAGGTCTGATCAATGTCCCCTGGGCTGAGCTCTATAAATTCCCGACCTGGTTTTGGTTCGGAACTGCAGTGGACTGCCACTGGAACACAGCCTAGTAGTGCTGAACTCCAATAGAAAAGGGAGCCACTAATCCACACCTAAAGATCCCTGCAGGCTACCTCTCCACTTAGATTTAAACTGTAATATTGTCTACATTTTATTGTATTTTTATTCAGTTTCTTCTGCTGCAGAGTGACAGAACTGCGAGCTTGCATTTGATCTGAAATTCTTGTCCTAGCTATTCCTCTCAAGCTTCAGACTATGCTAGAAACTGGAACTGAGACCCTGCCCTGCTCTTGGGTGTGCAAGCCATAAGGTTGCTACTTAATCTTTAACTTTCTTCTTGTCTGGTACATAACTCAGAAACTGTAACCACTCTTTCTCCAGAAAGCCATCCCTGGGAGCAGGACCCTTCCTCCACGCACCCTAGATCTGTGATCGGGGCCTGGGTAGGATGTGACAAAGCTGTCAAGTGCCATCTGCTCCAGCACCCTGCACGAGGTGCCTCAGGATGGATCTGGGACCTCTTCTTGCTCTAGTACATGGCCTCTGTCTAGGTGAGGGTGATCCAGTTCATTCGTCCTGGCCAGACCATGTTGTCTGGACTGGAAAAGTAACTTACTGTGACTTTTTCTTGGATTTCTCCATCAGAATTTGGTCTGGTGTGTTTTCTGGATCGCTCTGGAGAGATTTGGGGGTAGGAGAGGGAGCTAGAGCTCACTGAACTTCTGTTACTCTGCCTTCTTAGCTTCTCCCTCTGGAGGGTGTTCTTTGACATTTGAACCCCATAGAGCAAACCTACTGCCCCTGCCATCACCTTTGGACTCCCGGGGTCCAAAGGCTTCTGCTTTTTTTTTTTTTTTTTTTACCCCCAGGGTCTTGTCACTTGGAATTAATAATCTTGAAGGATTTTGACTGTAGTGTTCAAAGTATTGTTTTCAAAAGTTCACAGCAGATTCAGGCAAAATATTCTTTCAGATGGCTAACTTCTACCATTCTTACCCATGTAGGACAATTTGGGGAATCCAGAATCCTTTTACGGACCCCTCCTGTGGTATCAGGACTTCCTTTAACTGCCAAATATGTAACTGAGTGCAAGAAGATTTCCTATGGTGCACCTAACCCGTTATCCACATGAATTGATCAGGTCATGGATAAGAATTACTCTTCTCTGTTAGGTACCTTTGGCTAATTTTTCTCTATTGTACAAGTGACTTTCCTTTGCCCTCTTAAGAGTGTAAGCCTGGACTCTAAGCCAGAGTCAACAGGTTCTCATTGTTTAGAACCCAGAGGGTTGGGGAGCAATGTTTGTTTCCTTGTTTTCTAAACAGTATAAATTTGGAAACTAATTTAAATGTTTGTCACTCATAAGCAGTATGAACTCTGTTAAGTTTAATTACCGAAGCACTTCTGCATTTTTATTAAACAAGAAAGCTATATTTGTGACCTTTAAAGCAGCATTTCCAAGTTTCTTTTTGTGCAAAACTTCCCCTTTGTTGGCATTGGCCAAATACAGTCACGTAAACACTTGTGCGACAGAGTTCAGTTGGACAGTATCTTAAATGTTTATTGTTGACTAGCCCAATGTCTCTAGATTTTTTTTTCTACCCTGTTTCAGTGGGAGGAACCAAAGTCTTTTTCTCAATACTGATCTAAATTCTCAATATACGTAAGTCAGAATGCTAGGGAGGTTCACGTATTAATTAAATTTTGAAATTCAGTAGGAGACAGTCTTGATTTACTAAGCCAAAAAAAAAAAAAACCCAACACTCTGGGACAGTAAGTGAACAGCAAAGACAGACATCAAAGCAAATTCCTCTCATTTATTTCTACTCACTGGAAAGAGATTACTTAAAACATCCGGCTTTGAATTGAGGCTGTATTCAAAATTGAGGATTCTCAGGACTCTGTAAGAAATTAGAAAGAGACCTCAGACAAGAAAATCTAATTGCAAGTTTAATTTCTATTCACTCCATTCTATTCTTTCATCTTGTAAAATTCCAGATACAGTATTCAGTTTTGTGGAATTGGGTTTGAACTTGGTTGGATGCCGATTAAGGCTGATCAGTTTTACTGATTCTATAAATGCACGTAGCCTTCCTGTAGTAGTTAAACTCTGCATATATTTGGGTGGAAGCAGAAGGGTTTTAAAAATACTTTTTTGGTCTGGTTCTAAGATTTCACCCATTTTTATCCACAAATAAATAGTAGTTAAGTGTTCATATTCACAAAATTCTGGTGTTCTGGGGTTTTTTTTCTTAGTCCCAATGATGCACAATGACTGGGGAAAATAAATTTTCTTCTAATTACATGCCACCCCTCCATCCTTTCCAACTTTTAAAGTACATCCCTTTTCCCATGCAATCTCACACAAGCACAAGCACAAACATATACATTCAGGTTGAATTTTGGCATGAAATATAAGTGGAAGGAATGTTTACAGCATGCTGCACACCTGGGTACCAAAGCATCTTATAATGCTTATATGGTTCAATTCTACTTTCAAACTATGGAAGATGTTCATAAATAATGTAATTATTAAGATGATATTTTGAAAGCATGTGGCAAAGTTTGTGATAATAAGCTTTGGATCAAATGATAAACCTAGAATTTTGGCTAATGCCATTGATAAGTTCAACTATATGCTCTACTATTAAAATAAGTAAGAAATAAGACTTGCTTAATTGGCAAATATTCTCTTAACTGGAACAAGCAACTAGGTGGTGCAGTAGATAGAGTGCTAGGCCTTGAGTCAGGAAGACCTGAGTTCAATACAGCCTGAGAGGTTTACTAGCTGTGTGATCCTCAACAAGTCACTTAACTTCTGTCTACCTTAGTTTCTTCATCTGTAAAATGGAGATAATAATAACATCTACCTCCCAGAGTTGTGAGGATCAAATGAGATAAGAATTGTAAAGCAGTGAGCACAGTGCCTGGCACATAGTAAGCTCCATATAAATGTTAGCTATTATTATTATTATTATTATTATTATTATTATTATTAACAAAGCTTCTTCAGTCACATTCCATCTCAGAGCTAGATTCATTGCCCGGTTGTGATAAACTTACTCTATGTTATGCCTGTAAAACATATTATGATCCTGTATGAGTGATAAAAAAATTTACATGTTATTGTATACATATTTTAAAAGTAGGTTACTTCATCGGAAACATATTGTGGCATATTTAAAAGTGTCTTTTCCCCTTGCCAAGGTACTGAGTTCTTAACCATTGATAGATTTTATTGTTCCTTTTTATATAAACAATGTAGACTTTAAAAAATGTATACTTGTCCTCAAATTGTAGTTGTTTTTAACAGAAATGTGTTTCATTCTCATCCTAATTCTCTCAGTCTAAATTAAAAAGACTCAGAAAAGTGGAATTTGGAATTATAACACATTACAAAGGATACTGGAAGCAATATGGCCAATGGACAGAGAACTGGACTAGGAGAGAGGGTGGTGGTTTACAATCCTGATGATAACCAGATTTGTGATCTTGAACAAGTCATTTTGACTTCTGGAGCCTTAGTTACCTCTGTTGCAATGTAAGTGGGTTGGACTAAATTATTTCTAATATACTTTGATTCAATGAATTTATTTCCTGAATGAACATTTTGGAGAAGTTTTATTTCAATACCTTTTTAGAGCTACTCCCATTGCTCTTATTTTCACCTTTTATTCTCCATAACTTTTAATTGCAAATCTAAGAATATTTAATATTTTAGTGTTTATTCTAAGGTTACTATTAAACATAAATTGTAACTCTAACCTCCTTAGTGGTGATTTTAGATATAAACCAGTAAACCTGAGTTAAGCATAGCTGACAAGGCTTCTGGTTAATATGGTGTCATGAAAGGTCACAGAGGAGCCCAGTTGTCCTGCATATACTCTAGCAAATATCTAAAAATAGGAACAGACCAAATGGTGATCAAGAAAACCAAAGAGTAACTACAGTAAATCCCTTCATCCAGCCTAGAGCTGCACAAAAAGATAGTCAAAAGCCTGTCAGACCTCTCCAGCAGGGACGACAACTTGAGCAAAGGTAAACAAGCAGAGAATCTACCAATGCCAGGACCAGAGCCTTGAACAGTATCCTTCAGGGACACCAGAAGTCTGAACTACCCTGTAGGAAGGTGGCAGAAGGGAGGGTCAGGAAGGCCAGAGTGCTTGGATATAGATCCCAGTGGGGTCACTATTGTAGAAGACATTGACTTGTGGCTCTCACTTTGTGAGATGAGTTAGTTCTTTTCCATAAAAGGTACTGATATTGTCCTTGAGCTTTGATTGGGCCAGAGAACTAGAATCAAGCTCTTGATATAGTTTCCTGGTGTCCTAAAAATAAAAAAAACAAAACAAAACTGCAGGTTTCCCTAGCAGGACCCTGAAGCTTTAGGTAGCAGACCCAGTAGCAGGACCAACACCAGAAAGCTGTGCTTCCTTGTTGAATATCCTTCCCCTGCTATGGCTAAGTAAATCTCCTTTTGTTAAATGCTAATTTTTTTCCCACAAATGTCATTTTATTCCAGTATCATATCTCAACTATAAGAAGACTATATTTAATCAGGATTTTCTTACAGTAGTTAGATAACTGTAGCACTCTGACTGTAGCATAGGACTGGGAGCTAGAAGTGTTTTTCCTGGAACACCCCAAGGGGGCTTGAAATCTTCAGAGGTCTAACTTGTGACACTCTAGTGGGCCTTAAAGACCACATAATTCTGAACTCAGATGATCCATGGGAGCCTGAAACCTGTTATCATTTTGAGTTCCAGACACATCAGGACATTGGAAGTCAATGGTGGGCTCTTAAATCATAGAGGCCAGAACCAAAGAAGGGCTGATTTATCTCATTCAAGAGTTCTGAATTAGACAAAGCCTGGCCTTGGCATCCCAAATTAGGAAGTGTTTCTATAATTATCAGTATACTCAGAAGAGGAGAGTAATTCCTCAAGAACCATGAGTACAGCCTCAAAGGAAAAAAAAATTTCTTGGTCAGAAGAACTACAACAATATCTAGAAGAAATGAAATAAAGAAATAAATGAAATAAGAAATAAAAAGTGAGAGTACAAGTATAAATAGAACTCTGAAAAAAGAATTGGAAAGAGAATAGTTTAAGCAGAAGGTAGAATACATTTCCCCGGCAATGTACTCCTTGAAAATTAGAATGAGCCAATAGAATCCAATGACTCCATAAGACAACAAGAAATATTAGAACAAAATCAAAAGATTTAAAAAAAGAAGAAAAATGTATAGTATCTACTATCAAAAGCAACTAACTTAGAAAACAGGTGAAAGAGAGATCATTAGAGAATCATCAGAATCCCTAAAAACCAAACCAAGCAAAAAAACCTGGATGCAGTATTTCAAGAAATTATAAATGAAAACTACTTTGATTTATTTGAACCAGAGGCAAAGTGAAATTAAAAAGAATACACTTTTCTCCTATTGAAACCCCCCAAATGAAAACTTTTAGGAATATTAGAGCCCAAACCCAGAGCTTCCAGATAAGAAAATGAATACTGCAAGCAGCCAGAAAGAAAAAGTTCAAGTATCAAGGAGCCATATTTAGGATCATACAGGACTTATCAGCTACTACTTTAAAGGAAAGGCAATTTTGAAATGGAGAATATTGAAAATACTTGTGAGGATAAGTCAAGTACTGATTTTAAAGATTTAAGGTGACTTTGGAGGTGACATTGATATTAGCCAAAATAATGTAAATAACTTTGCATTTATTTATTATTGCTCTCATCTGTTACATATAGTAATTTTAATACTTAAATAAGAGCAATTACTAACAGAAAGCA
This sequence comes from Vombatus ursinus, assembly GCF_900497805.2. Taxonomy (NCBI): domain Eukaryota; kingdom Metazoa; phylum Chordata; class Mammalia; order Diprotodontia; family Vombatidae; genus Vombatus; species Vombatus ursinus. The sequence goes on along the minus strand of NW_020954587.1, from coordinate 4,059,440 downwards.
CAACAATAGAGTCTCAGTAGCTAGAATGCTACATGCATAGGCAGTCTTGTCCTTCTCCAATCCTTTGAATTTTAAATTATTTATTAGATTTGCAAGATATTTAGCAAATACATTCTTAGCATCTTTTATTAGATGTGCTCCATCTCTGGCCAGGAATCTGTCAAACCTATATTGTAAGCTATGATCCAAAAAATCTAAATCACATTCTCAGACACTAACTCCCATTAATCTTGAATGTGGAAAGCATCCTTCAATTCCCTTTACTTTCTTCTCTAGAAGGGAGTTCAAGCTACACTTGGAAGTCAGCTAATAGACCCTTAGCAGAGGTAGAAATACAAACATTACACTTCATAATATCACCTGTTCTTCGTACTGGGAGAGGTACTTTTGAGCTAGAATGTGTACAACCATGTTTCCTAGATTTACTAGATCTTTTGGACTTAAAAAAAACTTCAACTTGGAATTTTGTTTTGAACTGAGACAGAAAGGAAGAAAGAAGGAACAGCTACTGTAGGATCCCACGCTTCTGCCACGTGTCAGGGGGTGGGGCAGCAGAGCATTGCCCCAGTGGTTACAAGTAGAGGCAAAACTATTGAAATGGATGCAATATGCTAACTGCACTGGGAATGGGCTAGAGAGTTGGAGGAAGCAGAGAGAAACCAAGTCCATCAATGAGGCTGTCAGGGTGAAACTAGAAACTAGAATTGGTGAGAATAAGTGGGGATAACCCACAGTGTCTTTTTCTCCTTCTGATTCCCTAGAGTGTTACATTAACAAAATTCCTACCAATATTTCAGTTTTAATTTCATTCCCTTCTGTTCTCTTCAGACCAAAGAGAAATAGAGAGGAAAATGATTTCAACATTACTGTAGCCTCCATTTTTTTAAGGAGGCCAACCAGGACAACCATGTTTTTTATTCCTTTTCAGGCTGCATTCTTGACTCTCCATAGGACTTTTTCTTACCATGCTGCAGAAACTTTCTCATCCTAGAAGTTCACTCCACCCCTGGAATGCTCACATTGGAAATATCCCAACCAATGTAGCCTCTCCTCTGATGGCCTTGGCTCCTCCTAGAACCCCCACTTTAAGGAAGATGCCTGGGCCAACCAGGTCTTCACTCCTCTCCATGGGTCTTTTGATTCTTTTGACTCTACAGACTTTACCATAGTCACCCCACCTTCATTCCCTCTCTCTTTCATCTTCCTTTTATGTGTGATCTGTTCCTTTTCTATGTCGTTCATTCCTTAAGTGTTGAGGAAGCTAGGAGGCACAATGTACACAACATTGGATGTGGAATCAGAAAGACCTGAGTTAAAATCTAGCTTCAGGTACATACTGGTTGTGTGACCCTGTGCAAGTCACTTAGCTTCTGTTTGCCTCAGTTTCCTCAATTTTAAAATGGGGCTAATAACAGCACCTACCTCACAAGATTGTTGTAAGAATCAAATCAGATATTTGTAAAGTGCTTAGCACAAGGCCTGGCAGTAGCAGGTGCTATATAAATGCTTATTCCTTTCCCTTCCCCTTTTTCTTCCCCCATTAGACTATAAGCTCTTCGACAGCAAGGATTGTCTTTCTCCCTACTTGTATTTGTCTTCCCAGCTCTTAACCCAGTACCTGGTACACAGTAAATGTATAATAAATGATTGTTCATTTGATTTGACTTTTTAACATTATTTGTATTTTTTATACCTTTTGATTATGTTAATAAATCATATGGTCATTAACAGTGCATTGTGGAATCCTGTGAGTTAGAGTCTGAAGGTCAAGATTATAGAAAATGGACACCTGAACTAGGTAAAGAAAGAGACAGAGATAAAGAGAAGAGATTAAAAAAAAACTCAAAGAGAAGGAGAGAGAAAGAGAGAGACATAGAAACAGAGAAAGACAGACAGATGCCAACCAAGCGTGGTATGGTTGTTCCCAATTACATCTGTTAGTACTACATTTAGCCTAATACCCAATGAAACTTATCCTAACAATGACAAATACATCAAAATAATTTCCTCAGCTAATATTTAATTCTTATTACTGAAAATTACAAATGATTACCTATAAAATATTTTAATTTTTTTGAATTACAGTTTTAAAAAATTAACTTATACTACATTCGTCAAATGAATGCTGTTTAAAAATATAATACATATAACACTCAACTTCCACAAAATATTGTTTAATTTCCAGTTTACACACTTTACATTCCAGATCAGCAAGAAGTTTGATGGCACAACTTAGTTGTATCATGAACCTAAGCCATCATTAAGATTCTAAATTACTCCAATTTGTCCTCATTTGTATTGTATAATACATTGTATTATACATAATGTATTAAATAATCAGTACACTAAATTTGCTCTCAATTGGGGTGAATTCAGTTATGTTAGTTTTCCTTTTGTTAACTTTGAACTTTGGAAAAGAAAGAGTACATTTATGTGGAAGTTGTATTTTAAAATACCCAATGATTTTGGCCATTCCTTCAAGCAGCCTGTGAGGATCTTGTTCCTTACCCCTGGGTGGTATAACCTGTGGTTTGGAAAATTCTGCCCTAAGAAATGAATTTAGGAAGAACAACTTAAAATTGTTTTCAATCAGCATTGCTTACTTGAACCTATTAAATATGTTCTCCATTTAATTTTAATAGGCATTAGAAGAAGCATTGCAAGTGACGAAGACACCTCAATACAGACGTTAAGATTGTCTCAGACCAAAAGGTATTTTAATGCATATTAACAAGCCCTATTGTGATGCCTTAACACATGGGGGAAACTTCTACCATTTGATTGGCCTGGCCAATCATAAAATTGCTGTTGAACTGACCCAAGGCAATGCCATTGAATTGCAGAGCAGGTGGCCTATAGGGAGGCAGCCCGCCATTACTTTTCTATGAATAACAGACTGGCAGAAATTCTTTTACTTGCATCCCCATCCCATTTTCCCACTTTCCCTTCCTATTTGAAGTTTGTATAGTTCAAATTTTGGAAACTCAGGAACATATTTCCCATCTATAATGGAGCCATAGATGAACCTACCCATCCCAGTAGTGTTACTATTTTTTTTTTCTAAGATCATGGTTTCTGGAAAACAATTAAGCATGTTGAAGAGACAGGTCTTTTTTTTTTTAACAAGAATTTCATAGTACAAGAGACTTATAAAATCATCTGTTAAATATGCACTCAGATGAAACATAGTCCATCAATATTCTGTCCCATGTCCAAAGTTGATGATATAAAAAATGATTTGGCTGCTTCCAAGGACGCTGAGGCAGAGATGTCTAAATCAGGGTTGATTTGGCTGGGGTTTAAGGAAGGTTTCTTTCTGTCTTTTACTTAAATCCCTTCCTATCTCCCTGTGCATGAGTTACAAAGTGCATCATAACCCTGTGACCAAGAGAGATGGGGAGTCTCCATTCAAACTGTAATCTCTCCCTAAATAGGTCTCTAGTGATGTCTTGCAAATGGTTATACATCATGCAGTTCTTTCCCTTAAAGACTCAGAATGTCATCTCCATAGTGCTCCTTGCTGTGACTGGAAGATACAAAAACTTACAGTTAACATTGAATTGGGGTCTCCCACATGGTATTGTTTTATATTGTCTATGGAGCAATAGCCCATAGCCCAATTATTAGCATTTGAAAGTCACTCACTATTTATCTACAAGAATAGTTTTTATGATATTTAAAAAATATGGATTCCCCCCTCTCCCCTTATATTTATTGGCCATGCCTAACACATTGGCAGCTAGGTGTTATAGTGAATAGAGCAATGGGCTTGGAATCAGGAAGACTCATCTTCCTGACTTCAAATCTGGCCTCAGACACTAGCTGTGTGACCCTGGGTAAGTCATTTAACCCTGTTTGTCTTAGCTTCCTCATCTGTAAAATGAGCTGAAGAAGGAAATGACAAACCATTTCAGTATCTTTTCCAAGAAAACCCCAAATGGGGTCACAAAGACCCAGACAGGACTGAAACAACTGAACAACAACAAATGCCTAATATATATTAATTTCTGAATACATTTTCATTACAACTGGAAAAGATAGTCTCTACCATTCCTATTATGACTTTTATTTATTATAAACTAAGGTAAGGGTAAATGCATTTTTGCATAAACACATTTGAAAATAAATTAAGTACTATGAGCATCACTACTTCTACTTTTTAGTTTTAAGGATCCAAAAGATTTTACACATATATATGTATATATATCTACACATACATACATATGTATGTATATGTGTATGTATATATATCTACACATACATACATATGTATGTATATGTGTATGTATGTGTGTGTGTATATATATATATATATACACACACACATACACACATATATGGCAATCCAGTTAAATGACTTGTCCAGGGTCACACAGCTAGTAAGTGTCTGAGGCTGGATTTGAACTTAGGTCCTTCTGACTCCAGGGATGATTATCCACGGTGCTATCTAGTTGCTCTAATGTTAGATACTTTAACACTCCCTTTCACTACCGCCATCCTTCTTAACCCTTTGATAAATACTACTCTTGCCCTCAAGAAGTTTTATATTAAATGTCTGTCTTTTCCAGGTAAGAGAACTTTATTTTACATATTTCATCCATAATCTGTTATAATACATAGGTATTATAAAAACTCTAATTTAAATATTAAAATTTCAGCCTCTGAGTTTTAAGGACTCCAAAATATATATATTCAAGGCAGTCTATAGACTAAATCCAACAAGCCTCAAACTTCTCCGAGTTAGGGAATATGACTTTTCTTAAAGCAAAAGTGCTTCTTTCACAATGTATTTGAGGACTTAAGGCTATAGAATACTTGGCATCGGGGAGTCATGGTTCTATACCTGGGCAGTGTGACTTGACCAGGATGCTGGCTCTGTCATTCATCTGTACCTCACTGTCAGATGAACAGAAAGCAATGTGCTGGTTTGTTAGTGGATGAAACTTTTCTCCTGGGTGATAGCAGGGAATAAGTACAACTTCTAAGCACTCAGTAGATTCTGGGAGTGGAGCAGTTGTTTACGGGTGTATACTTCCATAAAGGTTGTTTAAACTCATGTTCATAACCACTGATAAAACAATATATCAAAGACCTGTAGTTTCATTGGTTTGGGGAACTTCCATTATGGAAACTACCATCACTGATTCAACAACTCATGTATAATCCTGGATATCCTCCCTCCATAAAAAAAAAAAAATGACAAGTACCATTTGCATTCATTCAACCTCTGATTGTACTAAGGCTTAAATCATTTCGCATAGTGAATGGAAAAGAAATATATTACATGACTTTGAGAAATTTGTTAACTTGTCCAGTGTCTTGTTTTCCTCATCTGTAAAATAAAGAAATAAAATATCATTTTGTATTACATTGCTGTAAAAATTAATTAATATAAATATTCATAAAGCACTTTTCAGGTATAAAATACTTTATAAATAACAATAATGAAAAATCAGATTAAAGTTTTAACTGTCCATCATACATTTCAAATAATGAAAAAACAAGAAATTAACCTCTTTTGGAAATTTAACATTGTATTGGTTTTAATGTAAAAGATAAAATATGAACTGACCTCAACTCTGAAGTTCCTGTCTTTGTTAATTTAACCACAACCTTAACATTGTCTTAATATGGAAGTTTGTATAAGCTTTTTTATTAATTTGTATCATTTCAACAATTTTGATGAAACAGTTCTTCTGAATTTATAAATCTAAACTGTAAACTTTACAAACTTTTTAGCATCAAGGAAATCTTGAGGTTGGCCTCAAAAGATGGTTTCTTTGACACCTGTCTAGCACCATCTACTGTCACTCTAAATACTCTGGGTTTTTCCTTCTCTCACTATCGTAACATTCCAGTTTTATTCTATCCTGTCATAACTGAGGGCCCCCCAAAATGTGCAAAACATCTACTTTTATAAAAATATAAAGAAATATGCTTAGAGTTAATTCCATTGTTTCACTTTAAAATTAGCAGATGAAGAAGGGAATATCATTAGCCACTTAAAGCCTCTTCTGACACTATCACTGTCCTAAAGCATAATTTTGAGAATATTTTTTAAGAGTAAGGCAGAACATAGAAAGAAAGTTGTCAAATCCTTTGGATAGAATTTATTTTGTGAATGAAAATTTAAATACTAGATTTTATGGTATAAACTACTTATTCCAGGGAAAATATATGGTCTTGAAGATTTGGAGAACTGTCAGAGCTGTATTGAATCCAGCTCATATGGAAAGCCCCATAGTTAAAATTTTTAGTGTGAGAATTTAACACCTTAGAAATCACCAATAACCCAAATTAGGGCTTAATTTATTGTTTTGTTGATTGTATTTTAGAAAATGATGGATAAAATGTTAATAATGAAGATTAAATTTAAAAGTGTATTGTGGGAACTTTTTTGGCGGGGGGGAGAATTAGGTGTTAAACATTTACCAGTACAGGCATACTTTGTCTTATTCACTTCACTTTATTGCTCTTCACAGATATTGCACTTTTTACAGATTGAAGATTTGTGGCAACCCTGCATCAAGCAAGCTTATTCAGTACCATTTTTCCAACAGCATGTGCTTGCATTGTGTCCTTCTGTCACATTTTGGCAATTTTTGCAATATTTCAAAGTTTTTCATTATTATTATTATATGTTATGGTGATTTGTGATCAGTGATCTTTACTGTTGTAATTGTTTGGACGTGCCAAGAACCACGCCCAGATAAGATGGCAAGCTTAATCAATTAATGTCTGTATTCTGACTTCTCTACCTATAGCAGTACCCTGCTCTCTCTCCCTCTCCTCGGGTTTCCCTCTTCCTTGAGACACAACAATATTGAAATTAGGCCAATTAATAACCTTAGAATGGCCTCTAAATGTTCAAGTGAAAGGAAGAGCCAATCAATGAGGCAAACTGCCTTGTTGTCATTGTAAGAAATGGCCAGAGCCATCTGAATCTTCAGCAACTACCAACCTGATCAGTCAGCAGCCATCAACATCAAGGCTAGACTTTTCACCAGCAAATAGATAAAGACTTGCTAAAGGCTTGGATAGTAGCATTTTTTATCAATAAAGAATTTTAAAATTATGTACATTTTTAAGACATAATATTGAGTACTTTGTAGGCTACAGTATAGTGTAAACATAATTCTTATACTCACTGGGAAACCAAAAAATTCATGACTCACCTTATTGCAATATTTGCTTTATTGCTGTGGTTTGGAATCGAGCACATAACATCTGTAAGGTATGCCTGCTGGACTCCAATTCCAATTTAAATTTGCAAAATGAATGATATCAATACTCATTTCTACTTCTCTAATATCAATTATTGTTTGACGTGGGCAAATACACCTTTTTAAGGTCATGAGATAAAAAAATAGCATTTTTGGCATGCTTTTTGAGAACCAGAGGTTTATTGTGTAGTCAACAAATATTACTTATAGAATCATAGAATTTTAGAGTTGAAAGGTTCTTCAACCAATATCTGAAAAAGAATCCCACGTCAACACACTCAACAAGTGGTCTTTCATTTACTACTGGAAGACCTCTAATGAGAGAAAACCTGCTCCCTCCATCCACTTTGGGATGACTCTATTAGGAAACTTTTTCTAACAATTCACCTTTGAAGCTGACACATATTGCTTCTCGTTTTTTCCTCTAGAGCCAAACTTAAGTCTAATCCCTTTTCCATTAAACAACCTTTCAAATAATTCAAGGCAACTGTCGTGTCCCCTTACAGTCTTCTCCAGGCTAAACGTACTCGGTTCCTTCAACTAATCCTTATAGGGCATGGCTTCAGGGCTCTTCACCACCACAGTTGCCATCCTTTGAAGGCTGCCCAGAGTTTATCAATGTCCTTCATAAGCTGTAGCAATCAGAACTAAACACAATATCTGGGATATATTCTGGAACAAGGTCAGAATTTAGCATTATCATCACTTCTATATTCCTGGAAGTTATGCCTCTCAATGCAGCCAAAAAAAAGATTTTAAAAATCACATTTGCTTTTTGTTTGTATGACACTATTGATTCATATGGAACTTATAATCCATTAAAACCTCCAGACTTTTTTTTTAAAGAAAAATTGCTGTCTAATTATGCTTCCCACATCTTATATTTGTTTTTAGTTTAATTTGGTTTAGTTATTTTTGAGGCAATATTTCCATCTCATCCATTCAGGGGCTATTGGTGGGTTCTGTCCTACTCTGAAAGCACTTGTTCTGTTTCTGACCTGGGCTAATTTTCCCTTCCTTAGGTAACTTGGTGTCCCCCACCTACCACAGGCTCACCCTGATAATGCCAAATTTAGTGCAGACACTGGACAGCTTGACTCACTGCAGCTTGGGACTTCAGAGATTCACTAACCTCAGCCTCTCCATTTGCAAGCATTACAGGCACACATCTCCACACCTGGCCCAAATCTGGTGCTCATAAGCATGTATGTAAGATTTTACATCAAGTACTACTAAATTTTGTCTCACTGGATTTAACCTAATACTTTAGCCTATCCAGGCTTTGTTAAATCTTGATTCTATTCTGTTGTGTTACCTAACTTTCCAAACTTTGTCTCATTTACAAGATTAATAAGCATGTCATCAATGATTTTATCCAAGTCATTATCAAAAATGTTACCAATTACAAGTGCTTGAGCCCCTGGAGACCTACCACATTGACATCAAATTATCTACATTTACTCTTTCCATCCAGCAAATACACCTAATTGTACCATTGCCAAGTCCACATCTTTGCATATTTTTTTCTTTAAAAATATATTTCAGGAGAGGATTCTGGGAAGATGGTGGAGGAAGTCAGAAAATTCCAAGCTCTCCAGATTTCCCCTACAGAAGAGATAATAATAGCACCTCAGGGCAAACATAGAGCAGCAAAAATAAATGAGTAGGGGCAGAACAGTGGTCCTGGGACAACCAGAGAAGATCTGAAGAAAAATCCCAGGACAAAGTTTAGTGCCTGTGAAGAGTAAATAACTCCAGGCTAGGAACTCTTAAACAACAAGCGGCAAGCCCTGGGGTTAGCTGGGTTGGGAGGCTGCCTCAGTCCCAGGCACAGGAACTGTTACCCCCAGAACAGTGAAGGGAGTTGGGCATCTGAGTCAGGATGACTGAAGAAACCTCTGCTGATGAGGAATGCCAGACCCAGCTGTGCCGCAGACAGGCAGGAGCAAGAAGGAACCAGCACCCACCTGGTGAGTGCAGAAGCAGTGGGGCGGGTACACCACTGGTTGTGGGCACTTACAGGAGGTTGGAGGTCTTGGTTTCTGATGCAGGACAGAAGGAAGAAGTGAAGGAGGACCAGAAGCCAGAGGCACTATCCCCCATACCCCAAGGCTAGAGGTGATTACAAAAACTAAGCTGCTACAAATAAAAGATATATAATCCAACCCCAGAGAATTACTATGAGAATAGAGAATTCTAGGGTTCATCTTCAGAGGAGGATACTGAAGCAAAGAAACCCTCTTCTACCCCCAAAGAGTAATACCAAATGATCACCTGCCCAAAAAGAATTCATAGAAGAACTTAAAAGACTTTAAAAATCAAATGAGAGAAATTGAGGAAAAACTAAAAAAAAAAAAAAAAAAAAGAATGATCCAAGAAAAACAAGAAGATTGTGAAAACAAAGTCAACCAATTAGAAAAGGAGATCCAGAAACTTAAGAAAGAAATGAGTCCTTGAAAATCAGAATTGGGCAAAGGGAAGCTAGCAAAGTTACAAGAGCTCGAAAAATAATAAAACAAAATATGAGGAATGAAAAAATAGAAGGGAATGTGAAACATCTCATAAGAAAAACAACTGATCTGGAGAATAGATCAAGAAGAGAAAACAAAAGAATAATCGGACTACCTGAAAGCTATGAGGGGATTTCAGAAAAACTGGAAAGTCTTACATGAACTGATGCTGAGTGAAGTGACCAGAACCAGGAGAACATTGTATGTAGCAACAGCAACATTGTGTGATGATTCAACTATCAAGATTTAGATCTTCTCAGAAATACATGACCCAAGACAATTCCGAAAGACTCATGATAGAAAATGCTATCCACATCCAGAGAAAATACTATGGAGTCTGAATGCAGATTGAAGCATACTATTTTCACTTTCTTTTTGTTTTTGTTTTCTTTCTCATGGTTTTCCCCTTTTCTTCTTTCACAACATGACTAATGTGGAAATATGTTTAACATGATTGTACATGTATAACCTATATCAGATAGTTTCCTGTCTTAGGAGGGGGAGGGGGAGGGAGGGAGGGAGAAAAACTTGAAACTCAAAATCTTATAAAAATAAACGTTGAAAACTATCTTTACATGTAATTGGAAAAAAATACTATTAAGTGGGAAGAAAAAACATATACCACAACTTGTTCAGCCATTCCCCAATTGATTGACATCCCCATATTGCCAATTCTTTGCCACCACAAAAGGAGCTGCTATGAATATTTTTGTACATGTAGGCCCTTTTCTTTTTCCATTGATCTTGTTGGGATACAGACCTACTTGCTAAGTCAAAGGGTATTCACAGTTTTAAAGTCTTTTGGGCATAGTTCCAAACTGTTCTCCAGAATGGTCAGACCAGTTCACAGCTTCACCCCAGTGCTTTAGTATGCCTATTTTTCCACATCTCCTCAAGCATTCATCGTTTTTTTTTCTGTCATCTTAGACGATTTTTTAAAATATTTTTTATTAATTTATTTTGATATATCAATAATCACTTCCATATGCTTTTGAGTTTAAAATTTTTCTCCCCCTTCTTCGCCACCATCCTCCCCAAGACGGTGCACAATCTGATATAGGCTATACATTTACATTCATATTAAACATACTTTCACATTAGTGATGTTGTAAGTAAAAATTAAAACCAATAGGAGGAACCATCAGAAAGAGGAACCAAAACTCAACAGAAGAGAAGAAAAAAAAATAGCAGTTCAACTTCCATAGTTCTTTCTTTGGATGTGGATAGCATTTTCCATCACAAGGCCTCTGGAGATGTCTTAGATCCTTGTATTGCTGGGAAGGGTTAAGTTTATCAATATTAGTCATCACACAACATGGCTGTTATTGTGTACAACGTTCTCTTGGTTCTGCTCACTTCATTCAACTTCAGACCATACAAGTCTTTCCAGGTTTTTCTGAAGTCAGCCTGTTCATCATTTCTTATAGCACAATAGTATTCCATCACATTCATATACCACCACTTGCTCAGCCATTCCCCAGTTGATGGGCATCCTCTCAATTTCCAATTCTTTGCCACAACAGAAAGAGCTGTTACGAATATTTTTGTACATGTGGGTCCTTTGCCCATTTGTAGGATCTCTTTGGGATATAGCCCTAGAAGTTCTATTGCTGGGTCAAAGGGTATGCACATTTTTATAGCCCTTTGGGCATAGTTCCAAATTGCTCTCCAAAATGGTTGGATCACTTCACAACTCCACCAACAATGCATTAGTGTTCCAATTTTCCCACATCTTCTCCAACATTCATTATTTTCCTGTTTTGTCATGTTGACCAATCTGATGTGTGTGATGTGGTACCTCAGAGTTGTTTTGATTTGCATTTCTCTAATCAATAGTGATTTAGAGCATTTTTTCATATGACTATAGATGGCTTTAATTTCTTCATCTGAGAACTGTCTGTTCATATCCTTTGACAATTTATCAATTGGAGAATGGCTTGTATTCTTATAAATTTGACTTAATTCTCTATATATTTTAGAAATGAGGCGCTTATCAGAGAGACTGGTTGTAAAAATTCTTTCCCAATTTTCTACCTTCCTTCTAATCTTAGTTGCATTGGTTTTGTTTGTACAAAAACTTTTCAATTTAATGTGATCAAAATTATCCATTTTGCTTTTTGTAATGTTCTCTATCTCCTGTCTGGTCATGAATTCTTCTGTTCTCCATAGATCTCATAGGTAAACTATTCCTTGCTTTCCCAGTTTGCTTATAGTATCAGCCTTTATATCTAAATCATGAGCCCATTTTGACTTTATTTTGGTAATATGGTGTGAGATTTTGGTCTATGCCTAGTTTCTGCCATACTCTTTTCCAGTTTTCCCAGTAGTTTTTTTCAAAGAGTGGGTTCTTATCCCAGAAGCTGGGGTCTTTGGGTTTATCAAATAATAGATTACTATAGTCATTGACTGCTGTCTGTTGCATATTTAACCTATTCCACTGATCCACCACTCTATTTCTTAGCCAGTCCCAAGCAATTTTGATGATTGCTGCTTTATAATACAATTTAAGATCTGGAATGGCTAGGTCACCTTCCCCTGCATTTCTTTTTATTAGTTCCCTTGATATTCTGGACCTTTTGTTCTTCCAAATGAATCTTGTTATTATTTTTTCTAACTCTATAAAATAATTTTTTGGTAGTTTGATTGGTATGGCACTGAATAAGTAAATTAGCTTAGGTAGAATTGTCATTTTTATCATATTAGCTCAGTCTACCCATGAGCAACTGATGTTTTTCCAATTATTTAGATCTGATTTTATTTGCATGAAAAGTGTTTTGTAATTGTGTTCATAGAGTTCCTGGGCTTGTTTCAGGAGGTAGACTCCTAAATATTTTATAATGTCTACAGTAAGTTTAAATGGAATTTCTCTTTCTATCTCTTGCTGTTGGGCTTTGTTGGTCATATATAGAAATGCCAATGATTTATGTGGGTTTATTTTATAGCCTGCTACTTTGCTAAAGTTGTTTATTATTTCAAATAGTTTTTTACTTGATTCTCTAGGATTCTCTAAGTATAACATCAGGTCATCTGCAAAGAATGATAGCTTTGTTTCTTCTTTGCCTATTCTAATACCTTCAATTTCTTTTTCTTCTCTTATTGCTAAAGCTAACATTTGCAGTACGATATTGAATAACAGTGGTGATAATGGACATCCTTGTTTCACCCCCGATCTTATTGGAAATACTTCTAGCTTGTCCCCATTACATATTATGCTTGCTGAAGGTTTTAGATAGAGGCTATTTATTATTTTAAGGAAGACTCCATTTATACCTATGCTCTCTAGTGTTTTTAATAGGAATGGGTGTTGTATTTTGTCAAAAGCTTTTTCTGCATCTATTGAGTTGATCATGCGGTTTCTGTTAGTTTTGGTGTTGATATGATGAACTATGCTGATAGTTTTCCTAATATTGAACCAGCCCTGCATTCCTGGTATAAATCCTACCTGGTCATAGTGTATTATTCTTGTGATAAGTTGCTGTAATCTATTTGCTAATATTTTGTTTAAAATTTTTGCATCTATATTCATTAGAGAAATTGGTCTATAATTTTCTTTCTCTGTTTTTACTCTTTCTGGTTTAGGTATCAGCACCATATTTGTATCATAAAAAGAATTTGGTAGGACTCCCTCTTCACCTATTTTCCCAAATAGTCTATATAAGTATTGGAATTAATTGTTCTTTAAATGTTTGATAGAATTCACATGTAAATCTATCTGGCCCTGGAGATTTTTTCTTTTTTCTTTTTTTCTTTTTTCTTTTTTTTTTTTAAGGCAATTGGGGTTAAGTGACTTGCCCAGGGTCACACAGCTAGTAAGTGTCAAGTGTTTGGTCTGAGGCCGGATTTGAACTCAGGTCCTCCTGACTTCAGGGTTGGTGCTCTATCCACTGCACCACCTAGCTGCCCCTGGAGATTTTTTCCTGGGGATTTCATCAATGGCTTGTTCAGTTCCTTTTTCTGAGATGGGGTTATTTAAGTATTTTACTTCCTCTTCTGTTAATCTGGGCAATTTATATTTTTGTAAATATGTATCCATTTCACTAAGATTGTCAAATTTATTGGCATGTAGTTGGGCAAAATAATTCCTAATTATTGTTTTAATTTCCTCTTCCTTGGTGGTAGCTTCACCCTTTTCATTCTTGATACTAGTAATTTGGTTTTCTTCTTTCTTTTTTTTAATTAAATTAACCAAAATTTTATCTATTTTATTGTTTTTTTCATAAAACCAGCTCTTAATTTTATTTATTAGTTCAATAGTTTTCTTAATCTCAATTTTCTTAATTTTTCCTTTGGTTTTCAATATTTCTAATTTGGTGTTTAATTGAGGATTTTTAATTTGTTCTTTTTCTAGTTTTTTTAGTTGTATGCCCAATTCATTGATCTCCTCTTTTTCTATTTTATTTATGTAAGCATTTAGAGATATAAAACTTCCTCTAAGAACTGCTTTTGCTGCATCCCATAAGTTTTGGTATGTTGTCTCATTATTGTCATTCTCTTGAATGAAATTATTGATTGTTTCTATGATTTGTTGTTTGACCCAATCAATTTTTAGGATTAAATTATTTAGTTTCCAATTAATTTTTAGTCTATCTTTCCATGGCCATTTATTACATATCATTTTTATTGCATCATGATCTGAAAAGGATGCATTTAATATTTCTGCCTTTCTGCACTGGATTGTGAGGTTTTTATGCCCTAGTACATGGTCAATTTTTGTGTATGTGCCATGTACCACCAAGAAAAAAGTATATTCCTTTCTATCCCCATTCAGTTTTCTCCAGAGGTCTATCATACCTAACTTTTCTAATGTTCTATTCACCTCCTTAACTTCTTTCTTGTTTATTTTGTGGTTAGATTTATCTAGTTCAGAGAGGGGGAGGTTGAGGTCCCCCACTAGTATAGTTTTGCTGTCTATTTCTTCCTGTAACTCCCTGAACTTCTCCTCTAAGAATTTGGATGCTATACCATTTGGTGCATATATGTTTAGTAATGATATTACTTCATTATCTATGGTGCTTTTTAGCAGGATGTAGTTTCCTTCCTTATCTCTTTTGATAAGATCTATTTTTGCTTTTGCTTTGTCTGAGATCAGGATTGCTACCCCTGCTTTTTTTACTTCAGCTGAAGCATAATATATTTTGCTCCAGCCTTTTACCTTTACCCTGTATGTGTCACTCTTTTTCAAATGTGTTTCCTGTAAACAACATACTGTAGGATTATGGTTTTTAATCCATTCTGCTATACATTTCCGCTTTATAGGAGAGTTCATCCCATTCACATTCACAGTTACGATTACTATCTGTGTCTTTTTCTCCATCCTTTTTTCCCCCTGTTTATGCTTTTCTTTCTCCTTTCTCCTTTCCCTCCCCACTAGTGTTTTGCTTTTGACCACAGCCTCCTTCAGTCCCACCTCCCTTCTATTATCCCTTTCCCTTTTCTTCCCCTTTACCCTTGCTGCTTCTTCCCTCCCTTCTATCCCCCCTCCCTTTTCTTTCCCCTTTTCTCTCCTACTGCTTATAGGGCAAGTTAGATTTCTATACCTTACTGATTATGTTAATTCCCTTCTTGAGGATATCTCTGATGAGAGTAGGGTACAAACAATGCTCATCTCCCTCCCTTCTTTCCCTCTGCTCTAATAGGTTTTTGTGTCTTTTCCTGTAATGTAATTTACCCTTGTCTGCCTCCTCCTTTCTCAGTACATTTTCTTAGATCAGACTAATCCACTTCCTTGGATCCATTTAACCCACTTGATTAGATTTTTTTATCATTACATCAAAGTCAACTTATATCCACCCCCTTTATTTATACTCCTTTAACATGGTATAATAACAATACAGTTCTCAAGAGTTGCACGTGTCATCTTCCCTTGTAGGGATGTAAACATTTTGCCCTTAGTGACAACATATTGTATCTTTCTGTCCCATTTACCTTTTTATATCTCTCTTGAATCTTGTACTTGAAGATCAAATTTTTTATTGAGCTCTGGTCTTTTTATCAGGAACGTTTGGAAGTCCCCTATTTCGTTGAATATCCATCACCTTCCCTGGAAAATCATGCTCATTTTCGCTGGGTAGTTAATCTTTGGCTGCATTCGAAGCTTCTTTGCCTTACGGAATATCATGTTCCATGCCCTACGGTCTTTTAATGTAGAGGCTGCAAGGTCCTGTGTAATCCTGACTGTGGTTCCATGATATTTAAATTGTTTCTTTCTGGCTGCTTGCAGTAATTTCTCTTTAATCTGGTAATTTTGGAATTTAGCTATTATATTCCTTGGCTGTTTTCAATTTGGGATCTCTTTCAGGTGAGGAGCGATGGATTTTTTCTATAATTATTTTACCTTCTGGTTCTAGGACTTCAGGGCAATTTTCCTTTATGTTTTCCTGAAAGATACTGTCCAGGCTCTTTCTTTCATCATGATTTTCAGGTAGGCCAATGATTTTTAAATTATCTCTCCTGGATCGATTTTCCAGGTCAGTTGTTTTACCCATGAGGTATTTTATGTTTTCATCTATTTTTTCATTTTTTTGTTTCTGTTTGATTGATTCTTGCTTTCTCATAGAGTCATTAGTTTCCATTTGTTCAATTCTGACTTTTAACATATTGTTTTCTTCTGTTAGATTTTGTACTTTCTTCTCCAATTGGTCAATTGTATTTTCAAGGGATTTGTTTTCTTCAGGGTACTTTTTTTCCAATTGGCCAATTGGAATACCTCTCTCATTTGACTTTTAAAATCCTACTTGAGCTCTTCTAAGAAGGCTTTTTGTGCTTCAGACCAGTTCATATTCCCTTTTGATGTTGCAGATGTGGGTTTGTTGACAATGTTGTCCTCTTCAGAACTTCTGTCTTGATCTTCACTTTTCTCGTAATATGATTCTATCATATGTTTCTTTTCACTCATGTTTCTTTATTCCCTGGCCTTTAAAGAGATTAAGCTCTCCTGCTGGGGAGCAGAGGGCACTGACCCAAGCTTCTCGTGTTGGGAGCCTAGGTCTTGGTCACCAGCTTTGTGTGCTGGTGCCTCTTATGTTGGCAATTGGAGGCTGTAGGGTTCGGGCAGCTTACCTGGTGTTGGGTTGGAATCAGCAAGGCTGGAACTTTCAGGCAATTCTAGCAATTCATCCTTTCAGATGAATGCTGCAGGGTGCTTATCTGTCTGGGGCCCTTTGTAGTGCTGCTTCCCTTATTTTTGCTGAGGCACTGGGACACCCGTTTGCTGTAGAATGGCGAGGCACCAGAATCTCCTCCTGGTGTGCTAAAGTGGGTCTTTCCTCTACCTGGCTGGGCGACTCCCATTCTGTACTGCTCCCCTTCCCTCAGAATAAGAGGGGCCTTTCCCGTTAATCCCTCTAGCTACCTGGGCTGCTGCGCTGCTGCTCCCGGTCTTTCTTCTGG
The DNA here is from genome assembly GCF_900497805.2 of Vombatus ursinus. Classification (NCBI taxonomy): domain Eukaryota; kingdom Metazoa; phylum Chordata; class Mammalia; order Diprotodontia; family Vombatidae; genus Vombatus; species Vombatus ursinus. Next base: position 4,042,318 of record NW_020954587.1, on the reverse strand, counting down.
TTCAGCTGTTCCAGGGTTTTTTCTGGGGTGACATTTTCTGGGTTTTCAGAGGTTGATAGGGGATGGTGAGAGCGACTACCTTTTTACTCTGCCATCTTGGCTCCCGGAAGCGGAAGTTGTGAAAATCTGCTCCCATCTTAGCCAATCTGATAGGTATGAGGTGGTACTTCAGAGTTGTTTTAATTTGAGTGTTGCTAATCAGTAGTGATTTAGAGCATTTTTATATGACTACTGATAGTTTTGATTTCTTGTTCTGAAAATTGCCTGTTTATATCCTTTGACCATTTATCAGTTGGGGAATGGCTTTTATTTTAAAAAATTTGGGTCAGCTCCCTATATATTTGGGAAATGAGGCTTTTTTCAGAGAAACTAGTTATTAAAATGTTCACTCAGTTTCTTGCTTTCTTTCTAATTTTGGTTGCATTGGTTTTATTTGTGCAAAACCTTTTTAAATTTTGTATAATCAAAATTACCCATTTTACTTCTCATGGTCCTTTCTCTTTCTTGTTTGATCATAAACTCTTCCCTTATCCATAGATCTGACAGGTAGATTTTCTCATGCTCCCTTGATTTGCTCCCTTTATGTCTAAATCACGTATCTATTTTGACCTTATTTTGGTGTGAGCTGTTGGTCTATGTCTAGTTTCTTCCAAAATGCTTTCAGCTTTCCTTGTGAACTTTGTCAAATAGTGAGTTCTTGCACTGACAGCTTGGATCTTTGGGTTTATCAAATACTAGATTTCTATGGTAATTTCCTACTGTGTATTATGTACCTAATCCAGGGGTAGGGAACCTGCAGCCTTGAGGCCACATGTGGTCCTCTAGGTTCTTAAGTGCGGCCTTTTGATTGAGTCCAAGTTTCACAGAAAAAAATTTTTGTTAAGATTTGTTCTGTGAAGTTTGGATGTGTTTTGTGGTTTTGTTCAAATTGTTCCTGGGTTTTTCATGGCAGGTAGACTCACAAGTATTTTATATTGTCTGCAGTCATTTTAAATGGAATTTCTCTTTCTCTTCCTGCTGCGTTTTGTTGGTAATATATAGAAATGTGGCACAGTGAATAGAATATGGGGCCTGGGGTTAGGAAGAATCATCTTCCTGAGTTCAAATCTAGCCTCAAGCACTTACTAGATATGTGACCCTGGACAAGTCACTCAATCCTGTTTGCCTTAGTTTCCTCATCTGTTAAATGAGCTGGAGAAGGAAATGGCAAACCATTCCATTTCTTTGCCAAGAAAACCTCAAATGGGGTCACAAAGAGTCAGGCATGACTGAAAACTAATGAACAACAACAAAAAGAAATGCTTTGATGTATGTGGTTTATTTTATATCCTACAACTTTGCTAAAGTTGTTTTTAGTGGATTCTCTAGGGTTCTCTGAGTATACCATCATATTATCTGCAAAGAGCGATAATTTTGTTTCCTCATTGCCTGTTCTTATTTCTTTAGTTTCTTTTTCTTGTCTTATTGTTATAGCTAACATTTCCAGTACAATATTGAATAATAATGGTGATAACAGACACCGCTGCCTTATTGGGAAGGCTTCAAGTTTATCCTCATTCCAGAAAAGACTTGCTCTTGGTTTTAAATAGACATTATTTATAATTTTAATAAAGACTTCATTGATTCCTATGCTTTATAATGTTGCTGTTTTTTAAACAGGAATGAATGTTGTATTTTTCAAAAGCTTTTCTGCATCTGTTGAGACAATCATATAAGTTTTGTTGTTTTTGTTATTAATTCTTGGTATAAATCTACCTGGTCATAATATGTGATCTTTGTGATATATTGACATAATCTCTTTGCTAGTATTTTATTTACAATTTTTGTATCATTATTCATCAGGGAAATTGGTCTATAGTTTTCTTTCTCTGTTTTTGCTCTCCCTGATTTAAGTATCAAATGAATACCAAGATAAGGTCAAAATGGGCACATGATTTGGATATAAAAGGTGATACCACAAGCAAATTAGAAGAGCAAGGAATAGTTTATCTATCAGCTCTATGGAGAAGGGAAGAATTTATGACCAAACAAGAGATGGAGAGCATTACAAGATATAAAATGGATAATTTTGATTATAGTAAACTAACAAATTTTTGCACAAACAAAACCAATGCAACCAATATTAGAAGGAAAGTAGAACACTAGGAAATAATTTTTACACAACTGTTTCTGATGAAGTCTTCATTTCTCAAATATATAGAGAACTGAATCAAATTTATAAGAATATAAGTCATTCTACAATTGATAAGTGGTCAAAGGAAATGAACAAGCAATTTTCAGATGAAAAAATCAAAGCTATCTATAGTCATTTGAAAAAATGCTCTAAATCACTATTGATTAGAGAAATGCAAATTAAAACAACTCTGAGGTACCACATCATACCTATCAGATAGGCTAATATGACAGAAAAGGAAACCGATGAATGTTGGAGGGGGTGTGGGAAAATTGGGACACTAATGAACTTGTTTATCAACTCCCTATTAGCCTATTTTGTTGTAATTTCTAATACAAATGGCATTCCCTTTGTTAGAGGAAATAGAAGCAAAATGAAAATTAAGTAACTGTGTCTTCTCTGTTCTGTCAGTTATCAGGCTACCATTCATCCCAAGTTAAGGTCCTTTTCCTTCTCTCATCCTCCTTTACCTCCCAATATCTCTAAAAACCCTTTTTATTATTCTCAGTTTCTTTGCGAGCCTTTACTTGGTCTGTGCTGAAGGCCTTCTGACACTTTTTTTCACCAAACAGTGCTACATTGTTATATTTCATTTTGTTACCTTTCCTCACATCTTCTATACATTTTTTTAGTCCAAGTTGATCATGGAGAAAGCAACTTGTGCATACTTATTGGTCTCTTAATGCAGCTGTCATTGTTTATTCCTCATTTTAATTGTTTCCCTTTTGTGGCTTCAGAATTTCATTACTGAGAGTTTCCCATCCCTCCTGGAGTGATTTCCTCTGAAGCATTTTACTCCATGGCATGGCATGGATGAGGTTCCACTGAACCTTTTGAAATATGTTTTCTCAAAATATAAGTTGCATGTCAGACTGTGTCTGGATTTTTCTTTCTTAGCTATCTAGGAGGAATTAGATATTTCACATAAGGTGCCTACCATTTCCATCCCAACAACCTGGTTTTCCCTTTTAGTGAAAATCAGATCCACAAATTAATTTTCACTTCTTGGTTTCTTCTCCTTTTGAAGGATGAAATTGTCACTAAGGCAAGTCAAAAAGGTATTAGCTGCTCTGTTTTGGAAAGAGAGAATGAGAGAGAAAGAGAGAGAGAGAGAAAGAGAGAGAAAGAGAAAGAGAGAGAAAGAGAGAGAGAGAGAAAGAGAGAGAGAGAGAGAGAGAGAGAGAGAGAATATTTTAGCAGATATCTGGATAACTGAATTCCTCCTGTAGTATCCAGGCTGGAGCAAAGAGACACATTGAAGATAAAAAAGGATTCAGAAAGACCTGTGCCATATGTGTATTCTACATGTGTACCTTCTCGATTTGATTCCACTCTTCCAATGGGCATGGCTTGTATTTGTGGAAGCATGAACTCTGGGATTTGGGGGGAATATTTTGTATGAGCCCTTCTTACTTTATCATACTAACAATTGCCTTAGTCAAAATCTGATTAAATCTACTGGTTGACTGTTAATGGGGAGTACACATCAGGGGGTGCATTGCTATAGTTGTAGGAATAGCTACCCACAGATTATCCCTAGAACCTAAGATAGCAACCACTTTCTGAGGCCCCAACCCATGGATGCAAATTGAGAAGCAACCCAAGGGGAATATGTAAAAAATATAGTATCTTTCTTACCTAAATAAATGAATAAGTCCCAGGGAAATTCAAAATCCCTGAGCTGCTCTGTCAGAGTCAGACCTGCAGCAATGGCCAAAGTCCCTTTTTCCCCACTATTGGGAGTATTTGGGGAGTTTAAATATCAACTAGCTTCCAATATTCTAGGCATCCATGAGTCAGCACCATCCCAAACCTTGACCTACACCCCAGGTCTGAATTCCCCACTTATTATCCCCATGCCTGTTCCTGTTTAAACCAGAAAATAACCCTATAAAACCCCACCCTATGCTTGTCTTTTGGGGCCCTTAACTCCATCCAGAACCCCAGCAGACTGCTCTTAGTCCATCTTCCCTGAAGGACCTATGTTCTAACTCCCCTCAATGAAGCTTGTTTGATTTACTAAATACTCAATACTTGTACTTCATTTTGTCTATTGGAGCTCAGCTTCCCAACCATACCAGTTTTCTCCTTAGAAGTATCCAACATCATCCAGGGCTATGACCAATGGTCTCAGCAGCCACACCTACATCCCAAGTCTTGACTTTCAAAGCTGAGAATGCAAGGATGGAGTCAGGAACTATTTGCCATGATGTCAGGACTTCTCTGTTTCCCCAACACCATGGTTATTACTGGGGGCCTCATGCCTCTAGGTCTTTGCTCCTGGAAACGTAAGTGACAAATAAGGGATTTTGCCTCCTTTCTTCATAATGGACTTTTGGATGACCCGCACCTTTCTAAATTATATATATATATATATATATATATATATATATATATATATACACAAATACACACACACATACATACATATATATATGTATGTATGTATATGTATATATATAGGACAAAAGTAAGGAAAACATGGCCTTTGATGTTATGATCTTCAATTTCTTACCCAAGATGTCATAATATTTAGCAATACTTTTTTAGTTCCTTCTGGCAGAATTATTATGCTAACATGAATCACCAGATGCATGTAGTAGTCATCTGTTTTGACAAGTGTTAGGAGGTCCTCTATTATATAATGAATGCATGCCAGGAAAGAAAACAGACATCTCTATTGTTATTATTGGGTTGACAAATTGCCGCCTCAGTATCCCTGAGTAAAGAATCAATATCTTTCTATTCTTCCTTTGACCCTTCCTGGATAATCTCTCACCTGATAGATTCTGAGGTTCTATTACATCATTCTTTGAAGAAAAAAATCCTCCTCCTCCTCAAATCATCCAGCTCCCTGTTCTTCAGGAAAAGCTTTAGATATATAGTTCAGCTCTAATAAGTCATCTATTCTTTCCCTTCCCTTCCTCCTCTGTCCCCTTCTGCTTTGCAACCTCCCAATGTTTAAGTCTCCACACCTTCAGCTCAGATCCCATTTTTATCCACTGAAGCCTTGCTTCTATTTCCCTTAGGAATGTTGCATTATCCCTAATAACTATGAGAGGTTATAAGATTATCAAGTCCCTTCACCTTCTCCAGGAAGTTCAGCCTATGCTGAATAATACAGATAACAATTTCTTGTTTGTAGCAGAAATCTAAACTTATACATTCAATGAATGTCAATGAAAATTTCCTTCTGTTCTACATACCAGCTGAAATTTTCAACATCAGTATACACATCCTCAAGGACGTGTAAATATCTATTGCATGTTTCTTCTCAATTACCATCTATCTTTATAATTTGACAACCCCACCCTACTTCTTTTCCTTAGCTTCAACAACTCCAGTGCTATGCTTTACTACCTATTCCCTCTTTTTTTTAATTATGGAATAAAACAAGCATTTCCATAACATAGTACAATAAAAAAGATGATTGTACATGAAACTGCAAATCTACTATGCACAACTTGCTATTCCTTTCAAATATACAACAAAATTATCTGTAAATTTTTTTCTTCCCTTCTCCACGCCTACCCTAGAGATAGCTACCAGTATACACAAATATATATATATATATGTTTACATACATATGTAATTATAATACATATATACATTATGTATTATATATAATACCTGAAATAGAAATACATATATATGTATAAAATTATTCTATATATGCTTCTATTTACATGCTTTCTCTGGATACAGATAGTATCTTTCTTCATATGTCCTTTATAGTTAATTTGGGTGTTTATAATAGATAATTTATTTGCTCAAAGTTGTTCTCAAAACAATATTGCTGTTACTATATACAGTGTTCTCTTGGTTCTGCTCATTTTGCTCTTCATTATTTCATGCAGGTCTTTCCATGTTTTTCTAAAATCATTGAGCTCATCATTTCTTATAGCACAAAAGTATTCCATCATGAACACATACCACAACTTGTTCAAGCATTCCCCAATTGATGGGCATCCCTGCAATCTCCAGTTCTTTGCCACCACAAAAAGAGCTGCTATAAACATTCTAGAACATATAAGTTGTTTTCCTTTTTCCCTAATCATCTTTGGAAATAGACCAAGTAGTGGTATTGCTGGGTCAAAGGGTATAGGTAGTTTAATAACTCTTTGGGCATAATTCTAGATTGTTCTCCAAAATGGTTGGATCAGTTCACAATTCCACCAACAATGAACTAGTGTTCCAGTTTTTCCACATCCTCTCTAACATTTGTCACTTTCCCTTTCTATCATTTTAGCCAATCTAGTAAGTGTAAAATGATATCTCAAGGTTGTTTTAATCCACATTTCTCTAATCAATAATGATTTAGAGCATAATTTTATGTGACTACAAGTTGTTTTGATTTCTTCATTGGAAAACTGCCTGTTCATATCCTTTGACCATTTAGCAATTGGGGAATGACTCGTATTCTTACATATTTGACAAAGTTCTTTATATATTTTAGATATAAGACCTTTATCTGATGAACTATCTATAAAATTTTTTCCCTAATTTTCTGCTTTCCTTCTAATCTGGGCTATATTAATTTTATTTGTATAAAATCTTTTTAATTTAATATAATTGAAATTATTCATTTTCCACCTAGTTTTGTTCTCTATCTCTTGTTTATTCATAAATTGTTGACCTATGCAAAAGTCTGATAAGTAATATGTTTCATGTTCTTCTAATTTTCTTATAAAATCTCTCTTTATATCTAGTTCATGTATCCATTTTGACATGTCCCTACATCTTGTTTTTACTTACTATTTTCCTTCTCAGCCTCTCTTTTTATCTTATACTTATTACCTTATCTTCTCCCTTTACCCTCTTATTCCTTAATTTACCCTCCCCTCTAAAAGTCCATCCTTTATCTATTCACCCAACCCTCCTAATCTCAATCAATCCTAAAAGTCCCTCCCCCACCCTATCCCCCAAGTTCAGAAGATTTCTAAACCTCTTCCGATATATATGTGTGTGTGTGTGTATATATATATATATAGTTTCTTCTTCAACCCAGATGAAAGTAAGGTTCCAATATTACCAGCCCTCCACCCCTACCTGCTTCCTCTATATCAGTTCTTCCTTTCATGCCTTCTTTTTTGAATGAGATAATTTCTCCCTCTAACCCTTTCCTACCCAATTTTGTTTTTCAGAATCACCTCGTTATACACAATTCAACCCCTATTCCCTCTTACACTAAAATACTCCACTCTTTCAATTTGCTGTACCCAATAATTGTTCCACTTGACCTTTTTTCACTCACTTTCTTTTGTCTTGCCAACTATCTTCTTTTCCTTCATGAGACTTCCTCAAAAAAAAAAAAAGTCTTACTCCTTAGTCCTCGATTTTATACCTCTGTCCTTAATCTTCTTTAATCCTCCTTAAACCTACCACTTTTCCTTTTCCTTCCACTTTCTTTTACAGAAGCTGGAAGTAGAATCTGGAATGGTATCCGGACCTGACATTGTTCTTCAAATTTTTTCAAATTTCTCCAAAATCTCTCCAAATTTCTTTTCCCCAAATTCAATATCTGTCTTTCTTCACTAATCCAAACCACCTGTAAGTACTCTATATAGTTTCTTACTCTCCTTAGTTAATTTAAGCACTCTGTCTTCTGCTTCTCTCACAATCTCTTCCTATACAAGCCAGACCTCCTTTCATAGTCTAGCTAGTATAGTATTATAGTGATTTTTGCATATATCTTATACTTTCTATTATTCCATAAAATCATTGAGATCCGATATCATATCTTATCTTATTTATGGAATGTAAGGTCCTTGAGGACAGGAACCATTTCACTTTTGTTTTTCCTCCCATTGCCTTATACAGTGCTTTGAAAACAGTAGGCCCTTAATAAATGCTTGTCGATAGCATCCTCCATGATTTCTATTACATTAACAGGCCTCCATAAATATTTTTTAAATAAACAAATGAATAATGAATAGATAATAAAAATAATTGATAAATCCACTCAACTGTTTTTGAGATAAAGTATCATGGGAATGAAGTGCTAGAGACCATTCCAGGAGGAACATTTCAGTTTTTCATGTAAAATTACTTGTTCTACTGCCAGAGGAAATCCTAATTTAATTGACCTTGTCAATCATCAAGCACTTAGGAGGGCCGGTTAGCCTAGGAAGTAAGTTGAAGGGGGACTTCAGCTATAGGAGGCAAAGAACCATCAATGTTCTACCATAAGACAAGGAGATTTAAATGATCTCCCTATGTTTTGTGTAAACTACAAAGTTGTATTTTCTTCAATAATTAATGCAAAAAGGCTAGGAAAACATTTGATATATTTTTCAAAACTGGAATTATGATAGACTGTATTCTTCCAAGGAAGAGCTCTCAACATCTGTGTAGTTCAACCCACAGACCAAATCTTCACTACCCGACAAGGAGTTATTGAGACTCTCCATGAAGACCTTCAAGGAGGGAAGCCCACCACCTCTTGAAGCAGTCCATTCCACTTTTTAGTCAGGTGGGAAATTCTTCCTGAATTCAAACCTAAATTGTCCTTTTCTCAACTTCTACCCATCTTTTATTAGTTCATTTGTTTTGTTTTGTTTTTGTGTCTTCTGGAGGCAAACAGAACAAGCTAGTCTCTCCTTCATATGACAGTTTTTCAAGTAATTGAAAAGTTATTATTCCTCTCCTCTCTCCACTCACAGGTCTTCTCTTTTCCAGACTATACATCCATTGGTCCTTCAGTGGGTCCTCATATGACTTGAACTCATGGCTCTTCACCATCCTGGTTTCCTTTCTCTGGATACTCTCTAGTTTATTAATGCCTAACTGTGGCACCTCAGTGGGAGACAATACTCCAGACAAGGTCTGGAAAGGGCAGAGTACAGTGGGATTATCACCTCCCTATTCCTAGAAGCCATGCCCTTCTTAGTGCAGCCCAAGATAACATTACCTTTTTTGGCTATCATATCATACCGTTAACTCATATTGATCCTGCAGACCACTAAGACTCCAGTTGTTTAGAAAACAACTGCTTTCTAACCATGTGTCTTCCATCTTATACTTGTAATAATTATTTTTGTATCCAAGTTATGGCTTTACACTTATCCTTTTTGAATTCCAGCATATTATATTCAGCCCAATACTCAAGATTGTGGTAGATCCTTTTAGATCCTGTCATACAGCGTGTTAGGTATGCCTCCAAGTTTTGTGTTAGCTGCAAATTTGATGAGCATGGCATGTCTTTAAGTAATTGACAAAAGACTAACCAGGCAAATGTCAATGCTCAGATCCTTAGGTCTCCACTGGACACCTCCTGCCACATTGATGGAGAATCATTTGTAACTTTGAGTCTAGCTGTCCAGCTAGTCCTGGATCCACCTAATTATGCTATGCAGAGTTCACCTTTCTCCATCTTTTCTATTAGGCTATCATGAGAAAATTTAAATAAACTGTGAGGTTACACCTTAAACCTATAAGATTTGCAAAGATCACCAAAAAAAAAAAGGAAGAAAGAATGAAAGAAAAGGAAAGAGGAGAGGGAGAGAGGAAGGATGGAAGGAATAGAGAAAGAAAAGAAGGAAGGAAGGAAGGAAGGAAGGAAGGAAGGAAGGAAGGAAGGAAGGTAGGAAGGAAGAAACAATAATTGTTAGAAAGGTTGCAGGAGGACAGACACACTGGTGAATTTTTTTTCAGGGAGCTGTGAAATGGTCCAAAAATTTGAGAAAGCAATTTGGAATTATACCCCCAAAATAGATACATATACATATCTTTTGATCCAGAAATATCACTACTAGGTTTATACCACAAAGAGATCAAAGTTAGAGGAAAAGGATCCTTTCATCTATCTATCTATCTATCTATCTATCTATCTATCTATCTATCTATGTACATACACATATACAAACATATTTAAAGCGGTTTTTTTTGGTTATAGCAAAGAACTAGAAACAAAATGGGTGCTGTTCAATTAGGGGAGGGGCTGGACAAATTATGGTAAAATGATGTAATGGAATATTATTATTCTGTAATAAATGATGAAAGGGTTAGATTCAGAGAAACTGGGTAGATTTGTGTGAACTCTGTTCAAAACAAACAGAACCAGGAGAACAATTTATAGAGTGACTAAAATAGTGTAAAGAACAATTTTGAGATAACTCTGATCAATACAGTATCTTATCACGACTTTAAAAAAGTGATAAGGAATCATGCTTCCCACTTTTTTGGTGGAGAGGTAATGGATTGTAGATAGTATAAGACATATTTTCAAACATAGCCATAAAATTTGTATAGAACACAAATTCATTTTTCTTGACTATACTTATTTGTTGCAAGGGAGAGATTTTATTCACAGAGGCAAAAATGTATTGGACTTGGTAAGTCATGCTTATTATGCAAAAAAGAAAATAGCACCATGTAAAAATGCACAGAAAAGAGCAGAAGGATATTTAGGAAGGGATATGGTCAAGAAGAGCTGTATTGATACTACCATGTTAAACATGATGCATATTTATAAAAAAATATTAGCCAGCTACATGGGAGATTCACAGTTTCATTTGTAATTTTGTTTTTCTCTCCTACTTTTATATGGAAATATTGTTTGATGGTTGTCATGTTCATAATTTTAAAAATTATTTTTAAAGGAATGCCATGAGATGCTTTATCAAAAACTTTGTTAAAATATAGGTAGTAACCCCTTTTTCAAAGTCTCTCAGAGATAATAGGTACTGTTACTATATCTTTAAGAGCCAAGTGGAATACTGTTGAAAGGATAGCTTATGCAAGCAATAGTGAAGTGATAGTTGAAAAAAATGCCTTGATGTGAAATATTTCTGTTCATGGATTCAGGGAAAGAATGTGTATTTTTTGCTTCTGATCTATAAAATGAATTGTGGAGAGACAGACTATTAAGAGTTATAGCCTGAGAGAAGCTGAAGATATTGTTTTCTTGTCATGACTAGAGAGAAGCTGGAGAAGATAGAAAGAAAGGAAATGGAGAGATCTTCTTTTCTGATGAAACTGTTTTCACCTTTATCTTGTGAAGAGGATTTTTGAGAAGAGACTTTACTTATTATCTTGAGAGAAATTGAATAGTATAAGACTATGTTTTCTCAAATGAGAAATCAACTGGCATTTTAGTGAGAATTTGCAGTAAAAATATTATAAATAATTATTCATGCATAGGCTTATCATTTATTTGTATAAATTTTTAATGTAAAATTTTTTAATTTTATAAATTTATTTGTATAAATTTTATATAAAAATTATATATATACATATATGGTAATTTCAATATTTATTCAATTATAGGAGATTCAAGGAATTACCATATAGAAAATAAGAGCAGTTACTGTTGGGAAAGGAGGTTTCTCCAGTTCATTAAATAATCAATATTTTAAAAACTAATATTTAATGAATTGGAGTAGGGATTCAATTAATTAATTGATTAATTAATGAGAACAGGATTGAAATTTTATTAATGAGAAAGAAAATATCAAAGTATGCCCCTAGATTTCTCTGTATTTCAGAATGACAAAATTGAAGAAAGAGAATGAGTCAAGGGGCAGCTTGAGGGATGAAATATAATAATATAGTAATAGCTAATATTTATAGAGATTTTCAAGTTTTGCAAAGCATTTTACATATATGATCTCATTTGATACAAGTGAGATTTGTTAAGTGTTCATCTTTATAGGTCATTAGGGAGGTCATTACTTTCTATACTTTGCTACGTAAGTAGACTAAAACCTCATCATTTCCCTTGTCTACTGGTTTAGTAATCTTGTCGACAAAGAGACAGAGAGAGAGAGAGAAGTGAGGTTAGTCTGGCAAGATTCTGTTTTGGGAACCTGGTGATGAAACTGTGCTGTCTCTTTGCATCACCTTTCTAGATGTTCCCCAAACATCTCTTTAATATCTTTTTTTGGAATTTTCCTATGAAACAAAATGAAGTTCATTGGTCTGAGGTATTTAGACTGCTATCCCTCCTTTTTTGAACATATTGACATCATTGACCTTTTCCATTTTTATAGGATTTTTCCCAATTTCCATAATCTTTCAGGATATCATAGATTGTGGCTTAGCAGTCACTTCTGCCATTTCATTTGGTACCCAAGGATAATGATAACTTTGGGGCCTTGAATTGAAAGATTTATGTCACTCATATTGTTAAAATTTTTTGCAATGTCAGTTAACCAATGGTTAAAATCCTTTATTTCAGTGCTCCAAGAGTGTTTTTTTTCTTTCAGAAAAGTAAAACTTCTGCCCTCAGTTCAAACAAGTGCTTCAAAACTGTACTCTTGAAAACCGGCAAACTTCTATGTGATAGAGAAGCATTTCATATTCTGCCCCATTTCTTGACAAAATCTTTTTAAAAATATGATGATTCCAAGACCTACTTATGACAAAGTTGATGATGACTTTTCTGACTGTTGACAAAACTTCTTTCAGAATTGTTGGAAGAGTTTTTCTTGCCAGTGTATGTCTATGAGAAAAAAATAATGACAATGTGAGGAGCTCCCTTTTCTACTAATGTAGCAAAACCACATACATTATCAAGCACCGCAGAAACTCAATCTGTACAAAAATATGAAGCTTTTCTTTGTAGTTAAAATGTTCATTTGAAAAAAAAAAACTCCATTTCCAAATCTTCAGTAGACTTTGTGGTTTCCAAAACTAGAATTCTTCTTTGACCAAGTCATCATGAACATAGTTAGTAGAGACAAAGAGCTGGCAGCACTGAGAGAGGTCTATAATTTCCTTGTGCTGCATACTTGCTGAAGGGGAATGTCAGGACTACCAATTCCACCACGACCCGCTTCAAATTGTGCAAAGAAATATCAACTCTTCTAGAACACATCACGTAATTTGGCAGTAGAACTGTTTCCATTCCCCCCACCCCTCTCTTCCAGTCCACAGACTAGTACTCTCAGTTCCAGTGCTCACAACTTTACTGAAGTCTCTTCAAGATAGGGACGCTTCTGTTTGGCAATTTAATGAACTGTTTTGGAGGATGCTTTGTTTTGTTTTGTTTGTCAAACGACAAGTCAAAGTTTGGGGAGTGTCCTGTCTTTTTTGGAACTAAACTTTTTTTCCATGAAAGGAATCCACATCTTTATATGCATTTTATGCGAATTTAAGATTGTTACAGTCAAAATAGGGTAAACTGAAACACAAAGTTCCAAACATAATCAATTTATTAGTAAAGCTCAAATTTACCAAAAATAGGATCTTACCTTCTCTAGTAAAGTTAAGATTCCTGAATGAGGGGAACAGCTCCTATTTATGGTTTTGGGGGAGTACAGAATAAAGAACAGGACTTCATAGGTAGAGAATAAGTTATGATTGGTTACAGGAGCTCAACATCATGAATGATGAAATCAATATGACTGATTACAGAGCTAAGGCATGAGAGACAATGTGATTGGCTAGAAATTGGGAATGAGGCACTAGCAACAGCTCCCTCCTTCCCTCCTGTGACTAAGAAGTGTTCGGTGTTTGAGCTGACCTGCAAGATTAGAGATAGTGGACCAGACTTCTTTGGATAGCAAAAGATATCCTTGAAGAGTAGTTTGGCGGTATAAAGATACTTTACCAGACTCCCTGGTCTCCACCCACATCCCTCAAGTATAACAAATTTCCATGAGATAAGAATAGAACATGATTAGGAAAAAAAAACTGAATTCCTAAACCTAACTAATTATAGGCCACCTAAATTTCTGAACTAAGTTCAGAGACAAAGAACCATGAGTTAGGTAGTTACAGGACAAAATCAATTAACTGCAAATAGGATCAATAAAAAAGAGACAGAATCAATCTGATCATTTAAAGCTGTAGCAAATTTTCAGGATGGAGATATATATATATATATATATAGATAGATAGATATATACTTTCAGTTTTGCTGGCTTCATATATCTGTTAAAAATGGTTTTTTCCCATGTAAAAAATAGTGACTTTTGTGTCCTGTCACATTCACTGAAGATGAAACCCTATGAGGTAAGTGCTACTGTTGTCCCCACTTTACCTTTGAGGAAACTGAGGCAAACGGAGGTTAGATAATTTGCCTAGGATCACATAGCTTGTAAATATCTGGGGCCAGATTTGAGCACAGATCTTCCTAACTCCAGGCTCAGCACTCTCTGCTAAGCTACCTAGCTCCTGCTATATGATATGTAATAACCATGTAACACATGATCTTCATCATACTTCCTTTGCCATTTCTGTATATACATATATCTGTGTGTATGTATATATATCAGGCAAGTTTGGCCCTGGAGTACAAAATGAAACAGGACAGAGACTAATAGAGTTTTGTCAAGGTAACTTGCTGGTCATAACAAACAGTCTTTTTCAACAACCCAAAAGGCAACTCTACAAATGGACATCAACAGGTAGTCAATATCTAAATCAAATTAATTATATACTTTTCAGTCAAACATGGAGAAGCTCTGTATAGTCAGTGAAAACAGGACCTTGATCTGACTGTGGCTCAGATCGTGAGCTTCTTATTGCAAAATTCGGACCTAAATTGAAGAAAGTAGGGAAAACCCTCAGACTGTATATGTATGACCTAAATAACATATCTTATGATTATAAAGGAGAAGCAATCAGCACATTTAGAAGATTAGATCTGGTAAATCTGACCTGAAGAATTATGGACAGAGGTTCACAATACTGTACAGGAGGCAGCAACAAAAAACATTCCAAAGAAAAGGAAGAGCAAGAAAGTGAAATGGCTGTCCAAGGAGACTTTACAACCAGCTGAGGAAAGAAGGAAAGCAAAAGGGAAAGAAGAAAGGGAAAGATATACCCAACTGAACATAGAATTTCAGAGAATAGCATGAAGAGATAAGAATGTTTTCTTAGATGAGCAATGCAAAGAAATAGAAAAAAAATAAGATAGGAAAGATGAGATCTCTTCAAGAAAGTTAGAGATATCAAGGGATCATTTCATGCAAAAATGGGCATGATGAAAAACAAAAATGGTAGTGACTTAACAAAAGCAGAAAAGGTGAAGGAGAGGCGGCAAGAATATATTGAAGAACTATCCAAGAAAGACAGTAACATCACCAATAACCATGATGGCATGACTACTGACATCCTGGAGAATGAAATCAAGTGGGCCTTAGGAAGTTGCTTACAATAAGGTGAGTGGAGGTGACTAATTCCAGATGAGCTATTTAAAATACTAAAAGATGATGCTGTTAAAGTGCTGCATTCAATGTGCCAGCAAATTTGGAAAACTCAACAGTGACGAATGAATTGGAAAAGATCAGTTTACAATCCCAGTCCTAAAAAAGGGCAATGCCAAAGAGTGTTCAGATTACCAAATAATTGTACTCATTTCACACACCAGCAAGGTTATGCTTAAGATTCTGCAAACTAGGCTTCAGCAATATATGAACCAAGAATTATCAGAAGAGCAGACTGGTTTTCAGAGGCCAAAATACTATAATAGACCAAATATACATTCACTGGAATATGGAGAAAGCAAGTGAGTCCCAGAAAAAAACATTTACTTTTAGTTCATTGACTACACTAAAGCCTCTGGTTGTGGAGATTATGACAAAATATGGCAAATTCTCAAAGAGATGGGAGTACCAGATCATCTTATTTGTCGCCTGAGGAACCCGTATGCAAGTCAAGAAGCAACAGTTACAACCAACCATAGAACAACTGGTTGGTTTAAGATTGGAAAGGGAGTATGGCTATTTATTTAGCTTATATGCAAAATGCCAGGCTAGATGAATTAAAAGACAAAATTAAGGTTGCTGGAAAAAATATCAACAATCTCAGATATGCTACTCAGATATATGATACTATTCTGATGGCAGAAAGTGAAGAAGAGTTAAGAAGCCTCTTGATGAGGGTGAAAGAGGAGAATGCAAAAACTGGCTTGAAGCTGACATCCAAAAAACTAAGATCATGGCAACTGGTCCCTCCATTTGACAGGAAATGAAGGGAGAAGAAATTCAGATTTCTTATTCTTGGGCTCAAAGATCACTGCAGATGTCAACTGCAGCCTTGAAATTAAAAAAGTGCTTGCTCCATTGAAGGAAAGTTATGGCAAATCTGAAAAGTATGTTAAAAAGCAGAGACATCACCTTGTCATCAAAGGTCTATATAGTCAAAGCTATGGTTTTTCCAGTAGCAATGTATGGCCATGGGAATTAGACTATAAGGAAAGCTGAGCTCTGCAGCATCAACACTTTCAAATTGTGCCCCAGAAAACCTTTGAGAGTTTGGACAGAAAGGAGATCAAATCATCCAGTACTTAAAGAAATTAATTCAGGATATTCACTGAAAGGTCAAACAGTGAAGCTTAAGCTTAAATGCTTTGGCCACATAATGAGAAGACAGGACTCGTTGGAAAAGACCCTGATGTCGGGAAATATTGAAGGCAAAAAGAGAAAAAGACAGCAGAAGATAGAAAGGCCTGGCATGCTAAGGTCCATGGGGTCATAAAGAGTCAGACATGACTGAATGATTGAACAACAATAACAACATCAAAAATATTTGATTTAAATGGTTTTTGAAACAGCGTTTTTGTATGATCTTAAAAATGCTTGATTTGATGTCTCCATAGGAGTAAGTAATTTTATGTTAATTAAGTATAAGATATTCAAGAGATTTTCATGGCAAATAAAATCAGTCAGGTTTTACAATTTACCTAAAGTTTTAACATTTTTGATAACTTTTAAACTTCTGCTTGACATGCAGATTATAGCATTAGCTCAGGATTCATAACTTTGCTGGAATTTATGGCTATTGTTGGTTATGGAGTCATCTTGCTTTTTGTGCCTTCTTAGAAATAATGATTTTCTTTTCTAATATGATTTTCAATTTTTAAATGAAATTACTTTTAAAATGCTTTGCATTTTCATGAAATAGTAATCCATGAATACTACTTGTACAACATACTATGTAGGCATGCCTTTACTTGATAATATAAACAACATATGAGAGATCTGAAGAGAAAAACAAACGCTCCCTACTCACAGAACCTAGAGCATTGAACATGACCCATATCACTGTGCAATTTACTTTAAACAACAATTGAAATTTTTACTTTAAATAGCACACTTCAACAGTTACATCAGCTATCAGATGGGTCTACACTCATAGTTCATTTCCCATTGGTGGTATTAGAAAAGGCCACACCTGACTGGGTCATCTTTTGAAAAGCTAAGAATTCTCATTTGATCTTCCAGTTTTACAAAATTTTAACACACAATGAAAATTATCTCATTCCACCTATTGATTCACAGACAATTAAAGATAGGGAATACTAGGAAACAATGTAAATGTCTAGGTCACCAATGCAGTAGCAGGCAAATTTATCATTCACCGTTTGGTGGCTGAATGACTACAGGCTGCCAGATAGAGGGCCAACTATCTCCCAAATGGGGTGTGAGGAGCTTCCGGTGCAAACAAAAGCAACATACACTCTGATTTCAGGCCTTCCATCTCCTGCTGCACCCTTTGAAGGGTCCTTTGAAGGAAGAAGACTAAAGCTGGTGGGAAATAGAGCTTCATTCTCTTGTGCAGGTTCAACCTCCATTTCCTGCTCCACCCTTTATCTGCCTAATCTCCACCCTTCAGAGAGAAGAAAGTAGTAAAGCAGGACCCTCTCATCTCACCATCTGACTGTGTTCCTCCCATCTCATGCTTCATTTGCCTCCAGAATGATCTCCAACCTTCAAGAAAAGGGAGGAGTGATGTTCTCTGCTCAATGATGAACATTCTCACACTTGGCCATTCTCTTCATATGCCAGTGATTTTTTGAACCCCTGGAGATCATCTTCCAAACCCATTCCCTACCTCACCCCCATCACTTGGTTCCTCATTCCCATCCCCTTCCACCCTCTCACACCAAAGTTTTGACCAAGCACCACTCAGTTCTTCCACTGTGCTCTCTAGAATACCTGTTCCACTGGCAACAAACTTCCCTTCATCCTAAATCTTTTCCTCTCTCACTCCTTTCATTTTCTAGCTATTACTGAAACCTGGTTTCCCCTTGATGACACAGCCTCCCTTTCTTGTACTGGCTGAGCCTTCACTCATTCTCCTTGGTTCATTGGTCAAAATAGGAAAGTTAAAATACTCCTTACTCACTTTTGCCACTTCCAGATTCTCCCCCTACCTCCGTCACTCAGTAGTCACTTTTCCTTTGAGGTTCATGCTTTTGATATCCACCAGCCAATCAAAGTCCTGGTAGCTGATGTGTACAGAGTCCCCTTCCTTCTTCAAAGAGTATGTGGCTCATAATTCTCTCCTCTCTAACTCATGCCCTTAGAGTAGGAGACTTTAATAGACATACTGACACCCCTTCACATACCCTAATCACCCAGTTCCTCAACCAACTCATAAGCTACTCCTCCGCCCCACACCTCAGCTACTCACAAAGATAGTCATACCCTTGATCTTGCCATCACCCACAAATGTACCACCTACATGTTCAAGAATTCTGAAATCTCCTTATCTGACAATAACCAATTGGCTTTTCACCTCTCCCTTTGCCTTCCCTTAGAAACCCTACTATCTCTCCATACCATAGCCTCTAATGCCTTGACTCCTCAAATGTCTCCTAGGCCATTTACCCTGCCCTATCCTTCTCTTTTCCCCATCTTGACCCCTAGATGAACCACTTCAACTCCTCCTCTCTTGAATACCTAATCCCCTTATCATTGATTATACTCTGACAAAGGTCAGCCTTAGTCACTTCCACCATTCACTGCCTTTGCTCCTACACACATGCTGAGGAATGAAGATGGAGGAAATTATACAGTTGTTCTGACTGGGTCTACTACAAATTTATTTTACACAACCTGAACTTGGCCCTCACAGTTGCTAGGCAAAACTATTCTACCCACCTTATCAATTCATGATCTCACTCTTCACAGCAGCTCTTCCAAACCTTTTCATCCCTACTCAATCCTCCTACGGCTCCTCTTCTCTGTTCCCCATCCTCTCAGCTGATATCCTTGCTCCTATTTTACAGAAAAGATTGAGATCTCCTCTGAAATCTCCTTTGTCTCTTCTTCTTCATCCCATATCACCCAGACGCCTCCTGCTACTATCTCCTCCTTTATCCCTATCTCCCATGATGAAGTAGTCTTACTCCTTACCAAGGCAAACCCCTCTACTAATCCTATTCCATCCTATCTCCTCCATCAGATAGCCCCCTCTGTCATCCCTACTCTATCACTTATTTTCAGGCTCTTAGAGGCTCATTCCCTAACTGCCTACAAACATGCCCATGTCTTCCCCATCCTCAAAAAAAAAATCTTCATTTGATCCTTTCATCCCCCTTAACTATCATTCTGTATCTCTTCTGCCTTTTGTAATTAAATTCCTCAAAAAGGCAATCTATGAAAGGTGCCTCTACTTTTTCTCTTCTCATTCTTCTTAATCCTCATAATGACCTTATCATTTTACCAAAACTCTTTTCTCTATAGTTATCAGCAATATCTTAGTTGACAAATCCAATGACTTTTTCTCAGTCATCATTCTCTGTGGCCTTTGCAGGCTTTGGCACTGTTGATCACCCTCTTCTCCTTTATGGTCTTTTCCTTTTTTTTTTTTTTTAATGCAATTGGGGTTAAGTGACTTGCCCAGGGTCACACAGCTACTAAGTGTCAAGTGTTTAGTCTGAGGTCAGATTTGAACTCAGGTCCTCCTGACTTCAGGGCCGGTATCCACTGTGCCACCTAGCTGCCCCCCTTTATGGTCTTTTCTCTCTAGGTTTTTGGGACACCATTCTCTTCTGGTTCTCCTCCTACATATTGACCAGTCTTCTTTGCTGGATTCCCATCCAGATCATGCTCTGACGAGGTTGGGACACATCTTTACACCATACCATCATAGAAGAGAGCAACAATAGATGTGGTTAAGAGGGAAGACCAAAGAGGATAGTGATTGGGAGAGGATTCTGCCTGAGTTTACTGTGAGAGAGGGGATGTGGTTTGCTATGATTAGCAGTGAGCAGTCTGCCAATCCTCCTCTTAACTGATCCTCCACAAATCCCTAGTCTCCATACCCAGGCCAGGGGAAGTATGGAAAGAGTCAGCTTACATTTCCCTGGTGGAAAGTCCAACTAGAATAAGACACTAAGGAGTGCTAGCTTACGGCCCAGTTGAGGGAGTAGGCCAGCAAAACTGCCTACACTGGGTAGAGGTGGGGAAATGAGGTCAAAAACACTCCCTGGGAGGAGTTACATCCCCCTGGGATGATAGTACATAGGTATAGTCCCACTGCTGGTTCTGGCTGTAAATCAGAGAGATGATATAGAAGCTGGGTGGGGGGGCATCTCCAGTCATCCTGATATATATCTTGCCACTGAACCCAGATGGTTCTAGTAGAGAAAGTGAGGCTGGTGACCTTGTATAGCTCTCCCTCGCTTAAATCCAATTCACTTGCAAGTCATGGAATCACCTTCCTGATGTTATAGTCACCTTCAAGAACGAAGGACAAACAGCAACAATAGAAGCTGGGAGTATCTTGAGGGCCTAGGGTGATCCAAAATGCTAACATGCCTATAATTAATTATAAATTAACAATACACACACAGATATAGACAACAATATATGTGTATGTAATATATGTGCTTATTGGGACAGGTAGGTGGCACAGTGGATAGAGTGCCAATCCTGGAATTAGAAAGACTCATTTTTCTGAGTTCAGATCTGGCTTCAGACACTTACTGGTTGTGTGACCCTGGGCAAGTCCCTTAACTCTGCCTCAGTTCCTCATCTGTAAAACGAGCTAGAGAAGGAAATGGCAAAGCACTCCAGTGTCTTTGCCAAGAAAACCCTAAATGGGGTCACAAAGAATTGGACATAACTGAAAAGGGATGAACAACAACATATTAGAAATATATATGTAAATGTATGTACAATACCTGTTTAAAGTGAGTCAGTCTATGAAATGGAATACATTTGATAATTATCACTCTCCCCTACCCTGCCCAGACGAATCTCACTCTGTGTGTGACCCATTTCCTTTTGAACTGACTCCAACCTGGCAAATTGAGTTTTCTCTAGAGGGAAGGAAGCTGCTACACTCCATATCTGCTGAGTCTTTATTAATCCTATTAATGTTATAGCTCATAAACCCCCACCAGTGTATTTCTTATTAATGAATCAGTCACTAATAATTAATATATAAAAACATTCACTGTAAATACAAAGTAAATACATGACATTTATATAACATTCTAGACATAAACCTGAAACATACTCTCCCACCATTACGTAGTTTTTCTTTTTTAAATGTTTTTTATTTCATTAAATATTTCCTAATTACATGTAAAAAATTAACCTATTTCAAATTTTTACTTCCCAATTCTCTCCTTCCCTTTTATCTCTCCCCAGCCCTTGAAAAGGCAAGGGATATGATATTGATTATACCTGTGAAGTAATGCAAAAGATGTTTCCATATTAGCCATGCTGCAATAGAAAACACAAAAAAGATCAAGAAAAATAATGAAGGTTCAAAAAAAAAGTATGCTTCAAACTGTATTCAGATTTCATCAGTTCTTGCTCTGGAGGCGGATACCATTTTTCATCATGCGTCCTTTGGAATTGTCTTGGATCATTGTCTTGATCATAGTAGCTATGTCTCTCACAGTTGATCATCCTTTCAATATTGCTGTTAATGTGCACAATGTTCTCCTGGTTCTGCTCACTTCATTTTGCATCAGTTAAATAAGTTTTCCCAGCTTTTTCTGAAACCATCCCTCTCATCATTTCTAATAGCACAATAGCATTCCATCACAATCATATACCACAACTTGTTCAACCATTCCCCCATTGATGGGCATCCCCTCAATTTCCAATTCTTTGCCATCATAAAAAGAGCTGCTATGAATATTTTTAAACAAATAAGTCCTTTCCCCTTTTCTTTGATCTCTTCAGGATACAGACCTACTAGCAGTATTACAGGATCAAAGGGTATGCACAATTTTATAGCTCTTTGGAATCGTTCAAATTGTTCCCCAGAATGGTTAGACTAGTTCACAAGTCCACCAATAATGCATAAGAATTCCAATTTTTCCACATCCCCTCCAGCATTTGTCATTTTCCTTTTCTATCATGTTAACCAATCTGATAGGTGTGAAATGGTATCTCAGTCATTTTAGTTTGCATTTCTCTAATCAATAGTGATTTAGAGCCTTTTTTCATGTAGTCCACATAGTTTTGTTTCTCCTTTTTGGGGTGGGGTGGGGACACATTCTCCATATACATGTGGTCAGGACAACTCAAAACTCTGTAACTACAGATTTCTATATTTTATTCTATCTCAGGAAATATGCATAAATGTTTCTTAATAAGCATAGCTTCTTTGTGAACAACTACTTCCATTGCTAAGCTGGACTGATCCACCTCTACTAGACTAACCCCTTATCAGTCATAGAATCTCTGTGGCATGACTTAATATGGTCTGCTTCTCTGATGCTCCAATTCTATGATGTTTCACTCTCACCTGGACTTATTTCTTGCTGTCAGCTGTCATATCCACCACTTCCAGTTTCAGACTCAGTTGATACCTTCAGCTGAAATAGTATTATATGCTCTTAGGAAAAGGAAAAAAAAAACTTTTGTCTTAATATTAGCAAAAAACCTTTCTAATTCTTTTTTCTTTGACAGGATCTCTCCTTCCTTCCTTCCTTCCTTCTTTCCTTCCTTCCTTCCTTCCTTCCTTCTTTCCTTCCTTCCTTCCTTCCTTCCTTCCTTCCTTCCTTCCTTCCTTCCTTC